>NC_133618.1:295990669-296290669 GCF_048593235.1 Sminthopsis crassicaudata
ATTTTAAAGTGACCTCAGACATTAGCAAGAATCCATCAATGGCCTAATGGTTAGTACCAATTGTTATTCGTTCGGAAGAGAGTTTTCTTCCACTACATTCTCTGATAAAAGCATACAATTAATGTGCTGAAATACTACATTTTTTCCTGAAGTATTATATTGCTAAAGTTTAGGACCTTGTCTTATTTTTAGAATTAACCACAGACAGTTTCTTTAAATGGGCCAACCTCCAGGGATTGAACTTGCTTTGGAATTTGATGCTGAACACAGATTTTTGGCTTAGTGTGCTATCCATTCATGTTTTATCTGAGTAGTTCAGAGAATTGGCTCTTAACAAATCTCAAAATATTTGCCCTGGAGTACTGCTTGCCCTTACAGGGATGCACCTGATCTCTGTAGTAATCACTGTGGAAACTGTGTGGAGCTCAGCTAAAAGCCTTTTTCATTGATGTTCACAGCTTTCTAGAGATGTAGCATTTTAAAGAGTGTTTTTGAACTCTTTTAAAAATGAAAAAAAAAAGTTATTTGACAATGACCTCATTGTCAAATAATAGCACTCATCTTGAACTTGGGAAATGTTTCATTGTAATGAAACATCCAGAAAACCAGAGTCCTAAATGTAAGAAACTAATCTCAACTGGTTCTACCATTTTTTTTTCACTTACTTTTTCTTGATCTCATGTTTTTTCAGGTAACTGACACAGTAGATAGGGCACTGGATTTGGAGTGAGGAAGAGCTGAGTTCAAATCTGTTCTCAGACACTTAGAAGATATATAATCTTGGACAGGATTTGAGAACTCTATCTACTTCAGTTTTCTCAATTGTAAAACAAAAACAAAAACAGCCATAATAATAGTACCTACCTTCCAATATTGTTGTTAGTATCAAATGAGAAAATATTTGTAAAGTGCTTAGCACTGTATCTGACACATAATAGGTGCTTAATAAATGCTTCTTCCTTTCCTTCTTCTTTGTAAAAATGAGAAGTTTAGATAACCTCTGAGATATTTTTCAGTTTTAAAAATAATTTTTCTATATAAGGGAACAAATCATTAAAAATCCATCTATTCAATCAACTAATTAGTATTTTAAAGCACTTACTATGTGTCTGGCACTGTAATTCTAGGAATAAAAATACAGTGGTAAAATAATCCATACTCAAGGAATTGTGAGGCTGCTTTTTCCCCCTGTGATTCTTATGGCCTATTTTATGGCATATTTCTGAAGACAAAAAGATAGCCAGTACTAATTATTCCTTTAAACCCAAGCATCTCAAAAATGTCTGACTTAACTGAAGTTTGAGATGGACATTTATAATCTAGCATTTTATTTTAACAGTAATTCTGGTTGATATGAAGTTTTACTGAAAGGCCTGATTTAATTTATAGTGATGAGGTTTTCTCATATTCTCAAACTGGTTTTACTAATATAAATAAAACATATTTACTTGT
Source organism: Sminthopsis crassicaudata (assembly GCF_048593235.1). Classification (NCBI taxonomy): domain Eukaryota; kingdom Metazoa; phylum Chordata; class Mammalia; order Dasyuromorphia; family Dasyuridae; genus Sminthopsis; species Sminthopsis crassicaudata. The sequence goes on from NC_133618.1 coordinate 295,992,122, forward strand.
AAAATGCTTCAGCATTATGTTGGAAAATGAAGTGATTAGCATTTAGAGAGAACTAGTGGAATACTTCCCAGCTATGCAAATTATCAGCTAACATATGCTCATTACAAGTGGAGTTTTGGTAGAAAAGACAAGATCCAATAATTTTCCCTGGGGATATTTTAAGTCTATAATAATACCTTTATGTAGTAATTAAGGGTTACAGAATGTTTCCTTTACAAAGTATTTTCAGAAGTATGGTATGCAAGTATTACTACCCCCATTTTAGAGAGATGATGAAACTGAGGCTTAGGAAAGTTACTTGGCCATAGTCAGACAGCTATTAGTGACGTAGGGAGGACTTGAAGGAAAGTTTCTCCATCATTTATAAATCCTTAGTGTCAAGTCCAACATTTGAACCAGAATCTTTTTACTCCAAATCCAGTACTATTCTCACTATATTTATGCTTTCTCCTCCTCCTACCACACACATGTATGAAAGCAAATAACTGAATAATATATAAAACCTACTCTACTCATATTTCTTATATTTCTCATCTTCATAACTCAGAGAAAGTGCTGCCTCTTACATAAAGTCTTTCCTAATCCCTTTAGTAGATCCTTCTGTTCCCTCCAATTACCCGGTATTTATTTTGTGTGGGGAAGTAATGTCAGATAATAGAGAGCTGCCTCATAATCTGTTTCAAATCCCACTTCTGGGTGGGCAGGTCACTTTTTTATTTCTCAGTGCTCCAGACTAGTAGTATCAAACTTAAGAGGCTACAGATCCTTGTGGGTTGCATATTGATTTAGAAAACTACAAATCAACATTATCTTTATTGTATTTTTATTTATTTTGTTAAACATTTCCCAATTCCAGTGTAACTGGGTTCTGTCATATTAGAGAGTTTTGTCACTTATCTCTGCTCTAGAACAATGTTGTCAAGCTCAAATAGAAAATGGGTCACTAATTCATATATAACAATTTCTGTGACAGCATATTGACTTAGTTTTAAAATGTAATGTTATCTAGGGCAATATGAATACTGTTTGATGCCAACTTATGCCTTAATATTGAATTTGTTTGACATAATGTGTAGACCATCACATGCTACAAAAGCCCCCCAAAACAAGACAGAGTTCTTTCCTGGGTTCATCTACTCTTGTTATTGGACTTTGGATTAGATTCTGTAGCAGCTGTGTACTTCTTCACAGTGATTAGAGAAAATATTTCAACTGTTTCTTGTGAAATCAAGAGACACCTTTTTTTTTTTTTTTTTTTTTTTTCCTTTCTTTCTTCTGTTTCTCTAAGGGTGAGACTTAGATGTTTACTTGCTCTTTGAGCCAGAGGACTGGGTGTGGCTGGCTAATGATGATGATGATTGTAATAATAATAACAATGTAAATCATACCAGACTTATAGGTGCCATAATTATTTTGAGACTTCAGAATTTGCCAGCTCCTAAAGGATGGTGACAATTCTAATCTGTTACTAATAGTCAATTAGTGGATTAATCATTCTGTTTTCTAAGAGGTAATAGATGCTGTTTGCCAAAGGCATACCGAAGGCCAGGCTCTACACCAGCGCATACTTGAGAATCTCAAGTATGAAAATTGGATCTTGGAAAGAATCATTAGCTTCTTCACATATGCCTCTGAACTGGCACACAGGCGTGAAGGAGTTAACCTAAATTAATTACTGTTTCATGGAAATAAAATCCTTCTTTTAGAAACAGGGTGTTATTTTCAGCTCCATGTGTTTAACTTCAGCTGCTAGTTCCCATTAGTAATAAAAATGCTCATCAGAGATCAGTTAACACTACCAACCTTACACCCCAATAGGCAGTGGGTACACTTTGGTGGGCTGAATTTTTACACTGAGAGATAACTGACTTTTTGTGGGAGAAAAAAAATATCAATAGTCATTTTTATAAAATATCTACAATTGTTTGAAGAAGCATATGCAGATATGTATATTTATAGACACAAACTAGTGTCTGTGACTATATATATAATAATTAAAGTGTTAGAGTTATAAAATCCTGAAAGATGTCATATTATAATTAGCATTAGATAATAATGTGACTGTTTTCATGATGGTCAGAGAGATTCATAGCTCATTTAAGGAACTGTTTCCTTAATCAACCAATCAGCAAGCATTTATTAAGCTCAGGGCTAATGCTGTAGGAATACATACTAATGCTCTGGGAATATAGCGGCAAAACAAAATGTAGAGTTTCTTCAAGGAACTTAAATTCTATTAGGAAAAATAACACATTAAAAGATATGAAATGCATAAAAAAATTTCTAGTGGGGGAAAAGGCATTAGAAACTGGTAGAAGATTAGGAGGGAAATCCTTTAGGAATTGCATTTTTTACTGAGCATGGAAGGAAACTAGGAATTTAAAAGGTAGAGGTAAGGTAGTGCTTTCTAGGGAACAGCCTGAGCAAAAGCATGAAGAAGGTAGAGGAAGAGTATCTATGTTCAAATTCTGCTTCTGATGTTTATTATTTAGGTGAATTTGGGCAAATCAGTTAATTTCCTGAATTTCCTTATCTGTAAACAAAGGAGTTAGACTAAAAGATTTTGAAGGTATCTTTTAGCTATATGTAAAGCATACTCCTAGAGATCCTATGTGTCAATTTGGTTGGAAAATAGAATGTGTGAAGGTAGTTATGTGTATTAAATCTGGAAAGGGAGGTGAGAGTCAGATTGTGATGGATGTTCAATGCTAAACAGAGGGATTTTTATTTTATTCTAAAGGCAATGGAGAGCCTTTGTATCTTTTTGAGTGGAGGAATAACTTAGACTTGTGTAAAGAATGAAGTAGAGAAAGAATAGAAGCAGGTAGACCAATTAAGAAGCTTTGCAATATTCCAGGTGAGAGGTGATGAATCTGAATTAAATTGGTAGCTGAATAAGTGAAGAGAAGAAGATGACTATAAAAGATAATAAGGAGTTAGACTTGTCCATATTAGTTAGATGATTAAATGGTGGGGAGTGGAGTAAAATTGAGAGGAAAAATTTGAGGATGACTTCAGTATTGAATATTTAGATGACCATAAGAATGGAGGTACATTTAATAGAAATAAGAAAATAAGAATGAGGGGGGTGAGGTTTTTAGGAGGAAATAAAATAAGTTCTATCTTACATAATGAGTTTTGTGTAAAATGAGATACCTTTTGGTTATCCATTGGAAATGTCCAATAAGGAATTAAAAATATGGTACTGGTCCTTAAAAGAAAGAAAGACCAGGCATCTAGAAATTATCTCCTCCTTGCTTCAAGATTTGTTTTCAGGATCTCTCCACCACCTTTAGCACCTCCCACTATGACTTATTTTTGGGGGGAGGGAGAGATATTCACAGTCTTGTTCCAATTCCTATCATCTGCCAACTATTTTTCTAGTGCCAGACCATGAAAATTGCCCTGAACCTTAGCAAGCCTCCAGAAAGCATTAAAATACTAGAGTAGAAGGAACAAAGCCAATAGCTAAGCCATACAGCTGCACAGGTTCCTGTTATATAAGCATTATTAATCTAAACTACTCTAAATTATTATAGTAATCTTAGCAGGGTCCAAATAACAGGCTTCAGATGGAAGAATCTTTCTTCTGCATTTAGGTTTAAACTATATCTACAAAAACAGGCTGCAGAAAATCCCATGATATCAAGCCATAAAATAGTTTCCTGGGTTGAAATAAAGGGCAGTGATAGTCATAGAGAGAGAATTTCTGCTGCTTTTCCCCATTATTTTCAACAAAATGTAATATCTTGCCATTCTATAAGACTCCATTCTCTGTGACCATTTTCTTTCTTCCATCCAACACTTCTTATTCCCCAGTAATCCCATCAATCTTCTTATTTAGGACTCTTCACTTTCAGACAAGTTCTTTTTAAAAATTTTTTATTTATTTATTTATTTACTTATGTGTCTATTTATTTATTTATTTATTTACTCATTTATTTATTTGTTTGTTTGTTTGTTTGTTTGTTTATTTATTTATTCCAGACAGGCTCTTAAAAATTGAGAACAAGATCTCTTTTAAGTGGGCATAAGCTCATTTTGTAATTATTATAAGAAATTCTAGAGATTTGGTTCTGAGGCACAATTAAAAAAAAAAAAAACCCCAAAAAACCCAACTAATTACTTTCACTAGTATCCATCCCTTCCATAAGCCTCAACTTTAGCTATACAGGAAGAAATCTAATATTGCTATATCTCCTCTTTATAGATTTTTCTTTAATGACTAATTAATAGTGTACCTTTGATGTTTTGTTCTCAAGACTAAGATAATTGCAAGCAACTTTATTGGTTTTTAAAAGTCTTCCCTATCTTTTTTCTAAATAGTTGTACAGCTAATCTAAAACAGAACTGTGGAAATTTTACAATTTTCTCTTTCATCAAAAACATTTAAATTGTAGGGATGGAATTTTCAGGATGGTCTTTCTGGATCTTTCTTTTATTAATGGCAATTTTTGCATTGAAATAATGATCTGGATCCAGGTTTATTGCCTTGTGGTGAGTCATCAAGTTGGTCTTAGGGCAAGTAGGTGGCATAGTAGATAGATTTTTAGATTTGGAATCAGGAAATCTTAATCAAGTCATACTTAAGCTCAAGTGTCCTACCAAATGCTAGCCATTTGATCCTAGGCAAATCATGTAATTTCTATTAGCCTCAATTTTCTCATATATAAAATGCATATGATAATACCTTCCTTACAGGGCTGTTGCAAGGATCAAGTGAAATAACATATAAAGTACTTTGCAAACCTTAAAGTATAATATTATTGCTAGCCCTTATTATTATTATTTGTGGGAGTGGGTTTAGTGAAATACTGACTTTGCTAGGGACCTTTTAGTGTGTTTATCTATCCAATAAGAGATTGAAGTCAGGTTAGATTGACATTTTAACACATTATAATATCTTAAAACTTGGAAGGACCTTAGAGTAAGAGTCCATAGAATAATTCCATCTGCAATATCTGTGATAGTTGGTTAGTTACCTTTTGCTTGAATAATTACAGTAATGTATCTTTCAATACTTCACTAATATTAGAAGAATCTGTTCCATTGAGAGATTCTATGATTGCTAGAAAGTTCTTTATATTGAACTCAAATCTTCTTCCCTTTTACTTATACCTACTTGATCTTCATTATGCTCCTTAAAGTCGTAGAAATACAGTCTTAGCTTTTTGTCACATGATCATGCTTCATATAGTTGAATAAAGCTAATATGTATACTCTAAGCCTTTTTTTCATCCATATTCACCTCAATTTCTTCAACCAATACTTATGGGACATGGCATTGGGACCCCTCCAATTCTACCTTTGCATGTGCTCCAATTTGTCAGTGTCCCTCTTTAAATATAACATACAAGAGAGAATACAGCACTAAGAGTATGGTTTGACAGCACAAACTACAGTGAGATAATTATCCTTCTTGACTAGAATACACTCTCTCATCGCTGCCTGTTGACTTTTTCTCTTCCTTCAGGGTCCATGTGTTAATTACTTTTTTCTTAATTTTGCCCAACTCTCCTTCAGGTATTTGATTTTTCAGCCAAAATGACTATTAGCTATTTTTTTTTTTACTTCATCCTTTAGAAGTCCTAAAGATACCTTCCATTTTTGTAATATACTAATTCAACACTTATTGAAATCCTTTTCTCCCTTCCAAGTTCCAACTCAGGTATCACCTTATTTATAAAGATTACCCTTATCTTCCCAGTTGAAAATAATCTCTCTGTCCTCAAATTCTTTATTCTTAAATAATTATTCCTACATTATACTTTTTTATGTAAACATTATTGTTTTTGTTGTTTGTTCTTCAGTTACAAAAAGGACAATGACAGAGTTGTATAGTCATCAGTCTCACGCTTTTTTTAATCATTAAAGGCCAGTGGCAAGACAGAAGTGATAACTTATATATTATATCCTTCCTTTTTAGAAGGATTTAAATAGAATATATATCAGATCCAGGCTTTGAACCCATATCCTCTGATTTCAAATATAGTGCTTTTTCACAATATCTACTTGAAGAGAAGAACTGTTTTCCTTTTTTATTTTTATTTTTAGTGCCTGGAATAATTCTTCACACATAGTATGCACTATTGATAGATGTTTTCTGCATTTCCTAGCTCTAACACAAGAACTTGTAGATAGCACTGGGATTATATCCCAAAGAAATACTAAAGAGCGGAAAGAGACATATATGTGCCAAAATGTTTGTGGCAGCTCTTTTTGTTGTAGCTAGAAACTGGAAGATGAATGGATGTCCATCAGTTGGAGAATGGTTGGGTAAATTGGGGTATATGAAGGTTATGGAATATTATTGCTCTGTAAGAAATGACCAGCAGGAGGAATACAGAGAGGCTTGGAGAGACTTAAATCAACTGATGCTGAGTGAAATGAGCAGAACCAGAAGATCACTGTACACTTCAACAACAATACTGTATGAGGATGTATTCTGATGGAAGTGGAAATCTTCAACATAAAGAAGATCCAACTCACTTCCAGTTGATCAATGATGGACAGAGGTAGCTACACCCAGAGAAGAAACACTGGGAAGTGAATGTAAATTGTTAGCACTAATATCTGTCTGCCCAGGTTGCATGTACCAGAAATCTGGAAGGGCCTCTTTTAGAAGGTGGAGTTTGAGATAAAACTGGGAAGATAAGGGTAATCTTTATAAAGATGATACCTGAATTGGAACTTGGAAGGGAGAAAAATATTTCAATAGGTGTTGAATTAATATATTACAAAGGAATCCAAAGAAACTAAGAAAGTGAGAAGGAAAAGCCTTCTAGTCAATGCAAAGGTACCAATATGATAGATAAAGTGTCATCTGTTAAAAGTAGTAAATAAGTCAGCATGGTTAGAGTGTAGAATGTGTGGAAAATAATAAAGAATCCTGGAAAGGTAAGATGGCCTCAGGTTGTAAAGCTCTTTAAATGCCTAATAGAGTAGACTATTTTGTATGGCATCTGGATGGAGGAAGGGTTGGAGTTGGAAGAAAACTGAAAATGAGATTACTTATAAGATTATTATAATAGCCAATGTGAGAGCTCACAAAGGTCTAAGATGTCAGTGTGCCTGTGAATGGAGAAAAGGAAAAAAATAAAATAAAAGGCTAGAGTAATTTTAATAAATATTAACATATTAAGAACATATTGCTTACAAAGAACTGAGTTAGCATAGGAGAGATATAAAATTTAAATAACATCTTTTCTGCTTATGACCAGGTAGATTTTCTATATTTCCCTTTGTCTACCTCATCTCCATATTAATGATCTGGACAGTTTGATACATCTGGACAGTACAACTGTCATAGCTAGGGCAGTTTATGCAACTGAGGTAATTACTCATATTACTAGGGAAAATGTTTATTTCATTGGACTAAGGAGACAGTATATTAGAGTAAAAAAGAATATTTTCTCTGGAGTCAGAGGACATAGATTCAAATTCCATACCTGTAGTTTTACTGCTTTTGGGACCTTAGACAAAGTACTTAACATTCTAGAGTTTAAAATTTCCCATTTCTTGAGTGACACATTGGGCCAGATGGCTTTTAGATCCCTTCCAAATCTAGACAAGTGAACCTGTGATGAATCTAGATAATCACTTCATTTTTTCTCCTTACTTTGACTGGGGGATCTAAAATTTAAGTGCATAGACACTAAGATTTAAATTTCCTATAAGAGAAACTAAAAAATGTGTAATCTGAAGTTTTACTTTTGAGAGATACCAATTATACCTTCCTTTAAGGACTATTTAGTAACCTGAATATAAACTACTGATTTTAATGGTCTTCATTTAGCTCCTTACCATTTCTAAATGGTCCCTTGAGAGCTACTTTAAGAACTGCTGCTGTTTTGGTTGCCTTGCATGAGTTAAAAAAAAAAAAAAAGACTCTGCAGGTATTATTTGGGTTGTAAATAAAATGGCCATTACTGTAGTATAACTGAGTATGGAGAAAAGCTTACTGCACCATCCTAATCAGGCTGACCATGCCTCAACTGTATTTTGTGTCATTTAAATAAAATTTATGAAGCTCTTCTAGCTAACCTAACATATTAGGTTTTTAAGGCCTGTATATTACTTCTCATTAATCATATAGTAAAGCAGACCAGCGTAGTAAAAAGAACATGCAATGGAAGAAGAATGACATAACTATAATTAGGGTTTTGACCACAGGTTTTGACCCAGTATACGAGCATTGGGGATGGGTATGATACCCTATTTATGGTAATATGGAGACCACCATCCATATATCTCATAATTGGAAGCAATTGCCATCCCTGCATCTTATACTCATAGTGTTCTGCTATCTATATTGAAAAGTCTGGTTATTCTTTTTCCCATTAAACTGTCGTTTGTATCATTATTTTTATTGTTTTTGTCTCAGATTATAAAATTCATAATAATAGTCTGAGTCATGGCTTTGCCACTAAAACTATGAAATTATAATTCAGTATTTTAACATAAATTGGGCTTAGCTTTGTCCTCTGTAAAATGAAAAAATTGGGTCTAGATAATGTTAATTAGATAATGATTGCTAAGACTTAAAGATTTAAAGAAGAATTAGGTGTTAATCATTGATCAATCAATTTAATCAACAAGCATTTTATTAAGGGCTTACATTGTACCAGTACGTGGGGATATGAATACAAAAGCACAACAGTAATTGCATTCAAGGAGCATAATTTCATTTGGGAAGTGATTGTATACACATGTAAGTATATATTAAATAAGAAAAAGTATTTTTAATCTACAGAGGAATTGACAACTGCAGAGATCAGGAAGTGCCTCTGTGGTAAGAGCAAGATTTGCTATGTAGGCTAGATTAGTTTTTCCTTAAAATGCATTAAAGCTATCAGCAAGACTTAACTGATTCAAGGGAACTAAGGTTCAGGAAGTTGCTGTTGTTTCCTAGTGACCTAAATTCAATTAACTATGCCCTCAAAGAAACAGGAATTACTTTTCCTCAACTGTCCTAATGACATGGCCGACATTCTGAGAAGCTGTGCTAAATTGTATTATTGCTGTAACCTTACTGAATATCTTCTTGTTTCTCCTTTATACATTTAAATTAATTTCCTTTGGTTAATTGTTAAATGGGCCTCAAGCAATTAGGTACACAGTGAATAGAGTGCCAGTCCTGGAATTAGGAAGATTTATTTTACTGAGTTCAAATCTGGCCTCAGATACTTATTAGTGGTATTACTCTGAGTAGTCATTAGTTTCCTCAATTGTAAAATGATCTGAAGGAGTAGTAACTTTGCCAAGAAAAGCTCAAATGAGGTCAAGAAGAGTCAAACATGTTTGAAATGACTGAACATCAAGATGATCTCATTCTCACCTGAAGCACCAAAATGACTTGAGTCAAACCCTGACTACAATAGTTTCATGAAGAGATAGTAGTTGAGCTTAGTTTTCTAGGAAGCTGAGGCAGAGATAGGAGAGAAATGCATTCTAGCCCTGGGAGATAAGATTTAGAGATGTTTCATAGATAGTGTTCAGTCTATGGGAGAAGGAGGGAACAGAGATTACTGTCATATTTTTAAGAAACTGCTTTCTGTACTTGGTACATGGGAATTCAGGAATGTAGAAAGTATTTAAAATTATTCTAGAAGAAATGATTAGCTTCTTTATAGATATACACTGAAAACTGGACAATATAATATTAAGACTTTGGCTTTGTGTACTAAATGACCTACCTGATTGTTATTTTAATGAATTTAAGTTGTTTTGGTACAAAATAGTATCTTAATGCATTCTCAAATGGGAAAAAATACAAGACAAAACAAAACAAACAAAAAACTTTTCTGGGTTCATTTTGTGGAACTCCTTCATTTTTCAGCACTCCAGCATCAGGACAGCTCCCCAGTGCTGAAGAGTGCCAGGTAATTTTAATTTGCAAGGAGTAGTAATGTATTTACATAAGAAAGTCAAACTGGGGGCTTCACTTTCTGATGTCACAAACAGAGATGTGTACCAATCATCAAGGTTACACAAAAAATAGAAGTTTCTGGTCTGGCAGATTCCAGAAAAGGGACAAGGAGCTAAAAAGAGGATGTAGTTAGAGAAAAGGCATTACTGAGTTCTCAGAACAGTCAAAGAGATGCATAGTTCTCCCCACAGAGCTGGTCTTTCTACAGCTTCTCCCACATTGACTATATTCTTCTTTTGTCACCTTTGCCATTTTGCTGGTTGTGACCTGAAACTTCCACATTGTTTTTGATTTGCATTTCTATTATTACTAGTGATTTGAAATACCTTTGAGAGATTTTTTTTTAATTTTATGATGATAATGTCTAATGTGTTTTCTAGATCGAAAATTATATGGTTTAAAATGGCTCTGGATTGTTTTCAAAATCTTTTGTAGGTGTGGCTTGTCTGGTTTAAGCACTGACCAACCATTTTTATTTTTAAAGTCCAGATTATTCAAAACTAACAAGAGCCAATTGGAAAGAGAATTCACAAAGATTTGTTTAAGTTTAAAAGTTTAAAAGTCACTTGGAAAATTAAGCTGACTGGTCTAAACGATGTTTGCAGCAGTGGACTTAGTTGCAGGCAGCTTGATATAATGGATAGAGTTCCAGAAGGACCTGGGTTCATGTCTTGCCTCTGGCATGTACTAAATTTATTTTCCTGAGACCTACTGAATTGCTCAATGTTGTAGGCAAGTCTTTTGATTATAAATGTCCATTTCCTATACATATAGAGATATGTGTAATTCCTTATATGGAGAAACAGGAGAGTGACCCAGATGATTGGTGACTATACTTCTTGACAATTGCTTGAAGTTGTCTCCAAAGTCTCTGAAAGAAAGTCAGGTAAATGAATTATTAAGCATCTTTGGTTTTGTTCCAAAGGATATGGCTAGGAATAATAAAAATAAATTATATTTAGATTACATATAAAAAAAAGTTTAAAAACTTCTTAACAGCTAAGATACAATGGGCTGCTCTAGGAGAGAATTGCTTCCCTCTTTTTAAAATTCTTTATTTTTATTTTCTTTTAACTTTAATTACTCAAAACTTCTTTAACTTTAATCAAAATTAATTTAGAAATTATATTAATAAGTTTATTATCTAGTGCTTAACAGATTGGTTGACATATAGTAAGTGGATAATTAAGGAATATTGATTGAATTTAATAAATATCAATAAAGGAAAACATATAAGCAAAAAAGAGACTTTCTTTGAAACTTTTTATGTAAACTTTTGTTATTTATAGTGTTTTTCACTAAGGATAGCTTTAAAAAGATTCACATTTAACATGGTAGTTCCAACACTTCTCAACTTTTTTTCTTTCAAATTTACAAAATGCCTACTATGTGCCTGGCACTGGGCTCAGTGCTTCATAAATGTTATCTCATTTAATCTTCACAAAAACCTTGGGCTCTTATTGCCTCTCACAATAGACTCCAAATTAGCATCAACTCTCTGGTCACTCTAGACACCCTCTAGATGCTAAAAGCAATTTTCTTTAAATGCAGATATGACTATATATCTCTCTACTCAATCAATTCCAGTGGCTTCTTGTTGCCACTAGGATAAAAATTGAAACCCTTCTGTTTATCTTTTTAAAGCCCTTAGTTGTCTTACCCCAACCTCCTTTTTTCAGATCCTTGGATATTACTTCCCATTCACACATTATGTGACTTAGTTACACTGACCTATTTGTTTCATACAATACTCTATCAACCAGTTTTTTGTCTTCAAAAAAATTCTACATGGCTAGAACATGCTCCCTTTTAACTTCTGCGTCATACAGTCCCTTTCTTCCTTTTACAAATAATGTAACTGCCATTTTATGCATGAAACCTTTTTATATATCCACAAATGTTAGAACTCTCCCTCCCAAACTATCTTATATTGAATTATTAGACCTTTGAATCAATGCCAGCAGTGCAGGTTTCCAGATCTTGCAGCCTACAGACATCAAGGATGATTCGAAAGGTCATATGGAAAGGTTTGTTGCATTAGGATGTGAGGAGAACCTCAGCAAATCAGGAGTGGGCCTTGGGAGCCACTGTATTAGTAACGTGGTAGCAGCAGCTTCTGGACGTTTCAGCCCATAGGGGTCAAACAGCTGATCAGAAAGAGATTATAGGGAAGTCCTTTGCTAGCACTCTGCTGCTTTGCCCATACTCTGATCTTGGTTGGCTCACGTCCCAGGGTGATGAGGAGCACTACCACATTGAAACTTATAGCCACAGTGGATTGAAGATGCTCTTTAAAGTTCCAAGGAAGAAAAGAGTAATTATGGCCACTCTTAGATCAGAAGATAGGCTAGAAGAGTAGTAAACACACTTCTTATTGCATTATACCACCTCAAAAGAATTGCAAAGTTACAAGTCCAGAGTAGAATCTCTGCAAACAGCTGTACAAAAACTTAAAGCTTGAGACATTGCATTCTCCACCCTGGAAACAGAGCTCTATTTTAACAAAAAGTTAAAAGCTGATAAATAAATTGTGGAAAATAAGCCAGCAAAAGAAAAAAGATTCTGACCATAGAAAGTTACTATATTGACAAAGAAGATCAAAACACACACTCAGAAGATGATAACAAAGTCAAAGCTCCTATATCAAAAGCCTCCAAGAAAAATAAGAATTGGTCTTTAGGCCATGAAAGAAATTATAAGGGATTTTGAAAATCAAAGAAAAGAGGTAGAGGAAAAATTGGGATGAGAAATGAGAGTGATGCAAAAGGAAGCACTAAAAGCTAATGAGAAGAAGAATGACTTAAAATCAAAATTGGCTAAATGGAAAATGAGATTTGAAAGCTCAGTGAGAAAAAGAATTTCTTAAAAATTAAAATTGAACAAATGAAAACTAATATCTTTATGAAAAATCAAGATACAATAAAACAAAACCAAAAGAATGGAAAAAAACAACATGAAATATTTTATTGGAAAAACAATTGATCTGGAAAATAGATCCCAAAGAAATAATTTGTAAATTATTGGATTAATTGAATGCCATGATAAAAAAGAACCTAGACATCATCTTTCAAGAAACTATCAAAAAAAGTCCTCATATTGTAAAATCAGAAGGAAATTAGAAATTTAAAGAATCCACTGACCACCTTCTGAAAGAGACCTCAAGATGAAAACTCCAAGCTAAATTCTGGAACCCCAGGTCAAGGAGAAAATATTACAAGTATCCAAAAAGAAACAATTCCAGTATGTCAGAGCCACAGTCAGTATAACTCAAGATTCAGTAGCTTTTGCATTAAAAGATCAGACAGCTTAGAATATGACATTCTAGAGAGCCAAGGAATTAGGATTACAACCAAGAATCTCCTATTCAGCAAAACTGAGTATTTCTTTCAGGGGAAAATTAAATAGAGGACTTTCAACCATTCATGATGAAAAGGCCAGAGCTGAATAGAAAATTTGACTTTCAAATACAGGACTCAGGAGAAGCAGAAGGAGGTAATCAGGAATGGGAAATCATAAGGGACTTAATAAGATTGATCTTTTTATATTCCTACATGAAAAGATGATATTTGTAACTCCTAAGAACTTTCTTATTATTAGGTCAGCTAGAATGAGTATATATAGACAAAGGGTACAAGCTTGAGTTGAATATGAAGGGATACTAGCTAACAAAATAAAGAAGTAAGAAAGGAATGTATTGGGAGAAAGGGAAAAGGAGAGGTGGAATGATATAATTATCTGCTGTAAAAGAGGCAAGAAAAAGCTTTTATAGTAGAAGTGAAGAAAGAAAGGGGAGGGAGAGTAAGTGAACCTTACTCTCATCAGAATTGGCTCAAAAAGGAAATAGCATACACACTCAATATGTGTATAGAAATCTAGTTTCCCTGCAGGAAAGGAAAAAGAGAAGAGCAATCAAGAAGGGGGGATGGTGATAGTAAGAAGGGCATAATGGGGAGAGGAGGTGGTCAAAAGCAAAACACTTTTGAGGAGGGAAAGGATGAAAGGAGAGAGAGAGAGAATAGAATAAATAGGGGGAAATACAGTTAGCAATAACAATTTTAAAAATAATTTTGAAGCGGGTTTCTCTAACGAAGGTCTCCTTTCTCAAACGTGTAGGATATTGAATGAAATTAAAAAAAAACCAAGTCATTTCTTAATTGATAAATAATCAAAAGATATGAACAGTTTTCAAGCTATTTATAACCATATAAAAATACTCCAATTCACTATTGTTTGAAGCAATGCAAATTAAAACAATTCTGAAGTACAATCTCATACTTGTTAGGGCCAGAAAAGGAAAATGATAAATGTTGGAGGGAATGTGGAAAAATGAGACATTAATGCATTGTTGATAAAATTGTGAATTGATTCAAATATTTTGCAGAGCAATTGTAGACCTACTCCCAAAGGGTTATATGCATACCTTTTAACCTAATAATACCACTACAACACATGTATCCCAAAAGAGATTTTTTTAAAAAGGAAAAGGACCTATATATATACAAAATTTATTTTTGTCAGGGCAAAGAGTTGGAAATTAAAGGGATGTTCATCAATTGGAGAATGACTGGATGAAATATGGTATATGATTATGATGGAATACTAAATTCTTCTATAAGAAATTATGAACAGTGTGTTCTCAGAAAAACCTAGAAAGTCCTCCATGAGCTCATACAAAGTGAAATGTACTGTGTACAAAGTAATAGCAATTTTATGGGATGATCAGCTGTGAATGTCTTGCTACTAATGATAGTCTGAATGCAGATTGAAGCATACTTTTCTTAAACTTTATTTTTCTTGAGGATTTTTTTGAAGAGAGGGGATTTTTTTTTTTGCAATATAACTTCTTATGGAAATGTTTTGTATAGCTTCACATGACTTTCTCAATGGATGTGGGGAGGGAGGGAGAGAATCTGGAACTCATAGTTTTAAAAAAATGTGAAAATTGTTTTACATATAGCTTGGGAAAAATAAAATATTTAATTAAGAAGGATTTGCAATGTTTTTTATATAATTCATCATTTTACTTGATCTTCATAACAATAACACGGAGTACTCTTATTCTTTCCTTTTAACATATAAGGGAACTGAGTCCAAGAGAGGTTGATTTACTTTTTTTTAAGGTCACTGGCCTGTAAGCTGCTTCCAGTCCTTCAAGCAATTGCTATTTTCCTTTCGCCATTTTTCCAATACTAAGGGTATGTGGTAAATTTCAGAAAAGCTCATTTATTTTTTCTTATTCAAGATTTGTGGTATTTTCCCCATAATTGTTGATAGCTTCCTTTTCTTTTAGAACTATCTGTTCATATACTTTGACTATTTATTTACTTGGGAATGGCTCTTAATATGTTGTATAAACTTCTTTTATATCTTGGAGAACTGATCTGTGTCAGAAAAATTTGGTGCAAAGATTTTTTTCTAGTTAACTGATGATCAAATTCTAGATGGATTAATTTTGTTTGTATAGAAACTTTTTGACTAAGAATTTTTCCCCTTCTATGGTTATCAAAATTGTTTTCCTCTTTTTTCATCTAATTTGTTTACAATATCATCTTTGAAAATCCTGGTTATAAATTCTTAATTTATCCCAATATTATTGGAAAGTTGCTAGCATTTCTCTTTTATGATGGTGATAGTTCTTGTATTTAAGTATTTTCTTGTATTTATGCATCATATTAAGGAATGGTCCATTTATTCTTGTACTTTTTAATGTTTTCAATATAAAGTGGCATTGTATTTTGTCAAATATTTTTCTGCATGTGCTATTTTTTATCAAGTAATTTTTGTTGTTTGTTATTAATATTACTTTTATGGCTTCCTTAGTATTGGACCAAGTCTGCATTTTTTTGTAATAAAACTAACTTGGCTATCATATGTAATTTTCTTAATATGCGGTTATAATTTTTTCACTATTATTTATTGGATCATTTTCATTTATGCTCATTGGGGAAAGTGATCTATTGTTTTCTTTGCTTCATATCTCCCTGGCTTAGGTATTTGTAACTAAGCCTGATAGCCAGAGTTTAGTAGAATCTCTTTTCTAATTTTTGCAAATTGTGTAACATTAAGATTGATCTTTGTGTCTTTGATAAAATTTATTTATAAATCTTTTGGTCTTTTTTTTCCCCTTTGAGGTCCCTTTATGGCTTGACCAATTTCCTTTTTTCTGATTTTGAGTTATTTAACTTATCTATTTTTTGTTCTGTTAATATGTCTTTTATAATTGTACAAATATTAATCCTTTTCATCTATTTAAAAATAAGTTCATTGAGATATTTTGTTTTTACATTAACTAGGTTTCCTTCCTCCTCTTATCTCCCAGAAACCAATCTCTTATAAGATTTTTTTAATGAAAGAAAAAGAGGAAGAAAATAAAAAATCTTTAAACCAATCAACACTTAAAACATAATCTCAGATTTTATGCAGTGTACCATCTCTTTTCACCCTAATTCTTTGTGGCCAAGTTTGTTTGCAATTTTGTAACCTTTAATTGTGGTTATTTTTTTTCATTTACATTGCTGTAGTTATTTTGTATATAATTATCTTGGCCCAGCTTATGTCAATTTGGATCTGTACAGTAAAAAAATTTCATATCTATTTTGCACAAGCAACATACATAGCCATAGAGGGTTTTGTATGCCCATGACTAGCACTTAATACTTGTCAATTCATTGAAAGATTGCTTTTTAAGTATAATTTCAAATTGCTTTCCAGAATGATTAGACCAATTCATAGCTTCACCAACAGTGCATTAGTGCACCTGTCCTCTCATAGTCCCTCCAACTATTACTAATTTAGTCTTTTTATATTTCCAACAATCTGGCATGTATGACATGTAATTTTAGTATTATTTCAAAGCTCATTTCTTTTATTAATGATTTAGAACTTTTTTTCATATGGCTGATGATAGCTTAGATTCTGTTATTTGAAAACTGAGTATTCATATTCTTTTACTGCTTACCTATTGGGGAATGACTTATTCATGCATATGTATATGTATTTGTGGCAAGTTCGCAACTAACTTGGAAATCAGATCTTTATTGGAACATGTGCAGATTATTTTCACAAACATTTTGCAGAGATGAGAAAATAGGTATGTGGGTTATACCACATTCAATTAAATAAGTTATATGTCAAGATTTTGTGGTGTGTAGGGAAGAGGAATTCATGATTTTTTAGTAATGCCATATAATGACATCTATATAAAATTGTTTGGGTAATTTTGAATTATGAGTTTAGGGTATGAGTTTTAAGAACACTTATGTATTTTATTAGTACACAAAATCCTTTTTAAAGGGCAGATCATTTCCATCTACTCTAACCCTTTCACTATAGCTTTTCAAGGTTAGTTTAATTCTTCCATAATGAACTGATTTGGCAGAATAATAATCCTTTCCTCTTTTATAGAATTCTTTACTGGAAAGTCAGAAGGTTCTTTACATTTGTCATGTGACCTTCTGATACTTCTATGAGCCAAACAAATAATAGCCCATCTGTTTTAGTTATTGGCCTATCATTGAAAGGGCAAGATATTTGTTCAGATGTTCTTTGATGATCAGTGACACAGCTGGCATAAAATCTAGCTATATTTTCATTTGAAAACATGAACATTTATTTGCAAATCAGACTAGTTGTTTCATAGAATCATGGAATCTTGCAATTAGAAATTTCTTTGTTTAATTACAACCCATCCATGAATTTTGAATCTCATGTAATATCTCTGGAAAGTGATCAGCAAGGCTTTGCTTAAAGTCCTCCAAAGACCAAGAACTTATCTCCCACCAGAGGCAATACATTATACTTTTAGGTAAAATTATTAGAATGTTGTATTGAATGAAATATATATCCTCATGTAACTTCTACATATAGTTCTGATTTCTGTCCTCTGTAAAACAGGCGTGATCCCCCTTACACATGACAAATCTACAAATATTTGAAGAATGTTATCATGTTTCCCTTATAATACTACTCTGCGATAAACATTCCCAATCTATTCATTTGTTCGTTCAGTGACGTGCTTTTTAGTTTCCTCATGATTCTGATAATTCGACACACACTTACTTACTTTTTTTTGTTGCACATTAAGTATTAGATTCCGAAGGTATAAGTAACCTGGGTAGATAGACAGTAGTGCTAACAATTTACATTCACTTCCCAGTGTTCCTTCTCTGGGTGTAGTTGTTTCTGACCATCATTGATCAACTGGAAGTGAGTTGGATCTTCTTTATGTTGAAGATATCCACTTCCATCAGAATACATCTTCATACAACATTGAAGTGTACAGCGATCTTCTGGTTCTGTTCATTTCACTCAGCATCAGTTCATGTAAGTCTCTCCAAACCTTTCTGAATTCAACCTGCTGGTCATTTCTTACAGAGCAATAATATTCCATAACCTTCATATACCATAATTTATCAAACCATTCTCCAATTGATGGACATGGTTTTGGATCTTTTACCTATCCTTGGGATTGTAGAATCTTGGCTTTAGAGAAGGTACTTCAGTACACTATCTGAACACCAATAAGTCTATTAACTTAAATATTTGCAACATGTAAATATTACATAGCATCTTACCAAAAATGACTTTTACATGAAAGTAGCAAAAAAAAAAATCCTCAAAGAAATAAGCATTTATGTTTGCTATGTGCTAGGCAATGTGCTAAGCACTAGAAATACAAATGCAAACAAAGAAAAAATAGCCCTTCCTTATCATTAAGAAGCTCACATGCTAATGGGGAAAGATAATAGACAAAAAGAAGATCAAAGTTTTGGTGGGGGATAAAGTCACTTGGTTTGTGGGGCCCATATTATGTTATATAATTATACACAGACAGATAGACAGATACACACAATATAAGAAAAGCTTTCATTGTATTGAATTGGTTACTACTAAGACTAGGAAAAGATTTGGGCATAAGTCAAAATAGGAGAAGGCATGGCCATCAGTTGTGATTAGTACTTATGAAATAATTACCCATACCCTGATGAGGTCATGTATGAAGCAGAAGGAAAACTGAATTCAAATTGATAACAATAATAGCCAACATTTATAATAATACTTTAATATTTTCAAAGAAGTTTCAAATATTACCTCATTTGATCTTCACAAGAGCCCTGGAAGTGGATGTTGTTATTATTCCCATTTTACAATTGAGAAAACTGAGGAAGCAGGAAGTTAAATGGTTTGTACAAAAGTCACATTACTAATCAAATCTCAGGCTCTCTTTGAATTAAAGTCTTCCTGATTCCTTCCTAACTATTACACTACCATGTTTAAAATTTGTCCTTAAGGCATTTGAGTTCTTTGAACCTCAGTTTCTGCTGTAAAATGAAGGAATTGATCAAAACCACTTTTAAGGTCCTTTCTAGTTCTAGATCTATAATTCTGTGGTCTTATGATCATAGAACCCATTGAAATATTGAAGAAAAAGAAATAGAAGGTTTGTAAGAAAATATCCAATCCAATTCACTTTCTAGATAAAGAAACTGACTCAAAGAAATGAAAGGACTTGTTTATCTGGCTACTAAATGTGGTTTGACTTAAGATGTATTTGCAACCTCTTTTTGTTGTTGTTTGCTTACATTTTTCTTTTTCTTCCCAGGTTATTTTTACCTTCTTTCTAAATCTGATTTTTCTTGTGCAACTGTATAAATATGTATACATATATTGTATTTAACATATACTTTAACATATTTAATATGTATGGGACTGCCTGTTATCTAGCGGAAGGGGAGAGGGAAAGAGGTGAAAAGTTGGAATAGAAGTGTTTGCAAGGATCAAAGCTGAAAAATTACCCATGCATATATTTTGTCAATAAAAACTATAATAATAATAATAAAGAGATGTATTTGCAACATTTATTTTTTCCTCACCCTCCATTTTTCATGTTATGTTACTATAGTATTGTAATTCTTTATATGTGGAAAAATATGCCTACAAAGAACTGATGTAAGATGAGAGATTATCCTATTCTGCTTCCTGAAACTTTCTCTTGGATTCTAGTTTTCCTTGATTTCCTCCCATTATGTGGGTACAAATAATATAGTGCATCTATTTGAATTAGTGGAGTTTCCCATTTGTGTAGAAATCTCAGTTTTTGTAAGGAACAATTTAAAATTCATATTACTTTTTAATATAAAGAATCCATTTTATATATTTAGTAATATAGTAGAAAATATTTCAAAATAATTTTAGATCTTTTATTAAGGATTTGATGTTTTTGATGTCAAAATAGAAAATAAAGATATCTCAAATATATTCTATGATATATATGTACATATACTATACAAATTATTGTATGCCCTGGGGCAACTTTCTTTTTAATTTTCAAGGATTTCAAGTTTTAGAGGAATTTTTAAAAATCATCTAATCCAAACCCTTCATTTTGTAATTTTTAATAAGGCAAAAGTAGTAAGTAGCAGAGCCAGAATTCAGACTAATATCATTAGCTTCCAGAGCCTATCCTCTTTATTATGCTACACTTCTTTTCATATGATAATAGCATTCTAAAAAATTTCAACAATTCTTAATGATCCTTTAAAAAAAGTAGTTATTTTAATTTCCTACCTACTCTTTAAAGGCCCAAAGAAATGAGGAAAAATGGGGACCTGTCCAGATGGCATTGTGTGTGAGATACCTCCTTCTGTGGGCACTCTGTCATTAAAATTGAGAGGTTGCCCAGGAAATGACAGAACTGTCTTATAGCTCCTTTTCACATTAACCTCCTGAATTATCCTGTAAATACATCAAATTTAGCTTTTCAATCTCATGGTAGAATAATTAAAAATAAACAACTATCAACCTTAATGAAATTTTTTTCTTTAATGAAAAGATTCTAATGTGCCACAGGTAGCATTTTTTCTTGAATTAAGTAAATATTTGTAGTGAAATGATTATTTTAAGTCAAGAAATGGGATTTTGATCCCTAAATCATGCACTGTTTGTGTGACCTTAAGCATCTTATTTTATTTCTCCAAGTCTCAGTTTTATCATATTTAAATGAGATTGAAAATACTTGTACCATACATAGTTATTGAGAGGAATTATATTTTTGGTTTTTTTAAAAAAATAATAGTATTTTATTTTATTCAAATACATGCAAAGATAGTTTTCAACATTCACCTTTGAAAAACCGTGTGTTCCATATTTTTCTCCCTTTCTCTCCTTTTCCCTCTTCCCAAGAAAGCAAGCAATCCAACACAGGTTAAACATGTGCAGCTCTTCTAAACATATTTCCATATTCACCATACAAGAAAAATCAGATCAAAATGGAAAAAGACAAGAAAGAAAAAGACAAACCCAGAAAAAAAACACTACTGCCAACAATAAAAGAACATATTATGCTTTTATCTACATTCAATCTCCATAATTCTCTGTCTGGATGCAGATGGCACTTTCCATCCCAAGTCTATTGGAATTGCCTTGAATCATCTCATTGTTTAAAAAAGGAGCCAAATCCATCACAGTTGATCATCACATAATCTTGCTGTTACTGTGTACACTATTCTCTTGGTTCTGCTCACTTCATTCAGCATCAATTCAAGTAGGTCTTTCCAGGCTTTCCTGAAATCAACCTGATCATCATTTCTTATACACAAATAATATTCCATTACATTCATATATCATGACTTATTCAGCCATTCCCTGATAGGCATCCACTAAATTTTCAATTCCTTGCCACCATAGAAAGGGCTGCTACAAACATTTTTTCCACATGTAAGTCTTTTTTCCTCTTTTATTATCTCTTTGGAATACAAATCCATTAGAGACACTGCTGGATCAAAGGCTTTGTGTGATTTAGTACTTTGGGCATAGGAAGAAGGTATTTTGTAGGCCTTAAAGCACTATATTAATGTGGGATTTTTTATAATTGATTATATTTTAGTATTTGGATAGAAATCTCAAATACCTTTTAAACAAAGATTTATCAATACTTTTAATTTCATACACCACAGTTGTTTACAAATATTTTCTCTTCTTCATGAACTCTAAGGAAGTAAAACCCGCTTTAAAAAACCATATGGAGGTAGCTGAAATGAGAGAATTTGAAAAATTGGAATGAATGAAGTGAAAAGAATGAAAAATTGGTAGTTCTAGGTGAAGAAAATATATGGAAGTAAAGGAGGGGTCTGGTCTCCTCTCATCATAGATATCTGTACCCTCTCTAAACTCTCTAAAGGGTTTAAAGAACATTGGACTTCTCTCCCCATTGGTGTCACATAGCACTTATAAATCAATGGGAGACAATGTCTGCGTTGGGAGCTAGAGAGACATAGATTCATTGTGCTTAAGGAAAACTCTCTGAACATTAATCAAATAGGAGCAAAGAACTTCTAGCAACCAGCAGCTATGAGTTAGTTACTTCTTTACTATGTATGTGAAGTTTGAGAGTTCTTTCCCCTGAGCTTTGTGTGTAACTTTCCATGTTTATGTTGCTGTAAACACCTCATTGATATTGTTCTCCTTACTAATCTGAACTTTAGCATCCATGTTTGTACAAGACTATTACCAATTAATTGGGAGTCATAGGAATGGTTATTGTTTGCTAGAAAACATACTACTCTGCAGTGCCTCTGGTTAGGAACTGAGCAGTAGAGATGCATCCCAAAAAAGCTGCAGAATAGATTAGAATCGGCAGGATGTCATTATCTAAACTATGATATAACCAGAACACCATCCAGCTAATGTTTTTACTCATGTAAAATGCTCCTGAGCCTCTAAATTTTCAAACAAGATTCAGGCCTTATTTCAATTTCCTTTTTTTCTAGACAAAAAAAAATCTTTTTTAATTATTATGAATTTGATATTCATCAGCAAACATTAATATTGCCCTATACAAAGAAGAGAAAAAGAGGATAGCTATTTGGCTTTTCCTTTGGTATTTTTTCACTGTATTTATTTTATTATATACATAGTACTCTACATATTGTTTCCTTCATTAGAATGTGAGCTCCTTCAGGGGAGAAACTGCATTTGCTTTTATTTATATCTTCAAGATTTAGCACAATGCCCAATATATAGTAAGAAGTTAATAAATGCTTGTTTGTTGCTGCAAAGCTATTAATTTTCACTATGTGGTTTTTTCTTTTAATATTTCAATTCTATCATGGTAGCTCAACACTGTCCTACTTGTCTGTGTTCTGTTGTGAAATCTTCATGCTTTCTTGTGTTTATTTTTTTAATAATTCATTTCTTTTCTTTTCTTTCTTCCTTTTCTTAAAAAATCACACTTACTATTTCTATAGTTTCCTAATTTGTCCCCTTCCATTAAAAAAGTCTTCCCTTGTAACAAATATTTGTAGCCATGCAAAACAAATTAATACATTGAGAATATCTGAAAATGTATATATGTCATTTTGCAACTTAAGTCCATCACTTCTCTGTCTGAAAAGGATAACATATTTCATCATCAATTCTATGGTGTTGTGATTGGTTATTGTGTTGCATAATTTTAGGCCTTTTGAAGTAGCTATTTTTTACATTTTTGTTATTGAATAAATTCCCATGTTTCTCTGAAATGTTCCCTTTTGTTAGTTCCTTTGGTGAATATTATTTTCTATAATGAGATTGTTTATCATTTTATATGATTTGCTATTTGACCAACCAATTTTCTGATTAAACTATTTAGTTTCCACATATGACTACTTTCTTCAAAAGTTCTATATGATTTTGTTGTGTTGTGATCAATAAAGGGTGTAGTCAACATTTCTGCATTTGTTTATGAAACTTTTGTATCCTAGCACATGGTTAATTTTTGCAAAGGTCTCATGAACAGTTGAGAAAAAAGTATGTTCCTTTAAACTAATCTTCAATATTTGTAAAACAGCTATCATATATAATTTTTCTAAAACTCTATTCAAATTTTTAAGTGCTTTATTATTTATCTTTTTGTTAGATTTGTCTAGGTTTTCAAATGATACATTGAGGTCCCCAATTATTATCTTTGCCTTTGTAATTTTATTAACTTTCCTTCAAGTATTTAGTTACTATGGCATTTGTTATGTGTATATTAGGAACTGCTATGATTTCATTATTTGTTGTTTTTTTATGTATAATTCAACTTCTACTTTCCCTATTTATCTCTTTTAACCCTGTCTTTTTTGATTGTTGTCTTGCCTGAGATCATGATTACTACCCTTGCTTTTTTAGTTTTCCAAAAACAAAATAAAGTCCTCTCTAGTCCATAATTTTTACTGCATAAATCTGTATGTTTCAAGTGTATTTCTAGCAAATAACATATTGTTCAATCCTGCTTTTTCATCTATTCTTTTAGCCTTCCTTTTTATGGTGAATTCATCCTATTCAACATCACTGGTATTATTGGTAATTATGTATTTTCATCTTTCTCAACCTCTTAGTCTTTCCTCACTTAACACCATTTTATTAATTCCATTGTTTTTCTATTTCTAATCTAATCTGTTTCTATCAGCCCCATTTCTACATTTTATATATACATATATATGTACACAGCTAAGAAGGAAACAAATGATGTATCTGTAATTGAAGAAGGGACCATTCATGCCAACTAGAAAACAAACTACTTTTGAAGCTTTGGGGCTAACCAAATGATGCTAGGTCATTATCATAACTTGCTCATAACTAAGATAAGTACTGCTACCTATAACTTGTGTTTGCCCTTTTGGTCAGTAATAATCAGTAAATATTTATTAAGCACCTACTATGTGCTAGGTACCATGCTAAACTCTGAGAATGCAAAGGAAAGCAAAAATTAGTTCTTGCCCTTAGGGAGCTCACAATCTAATAGGAGAAGAAAACACATAAAAAGGAAGTAGAAAGGGAATACTTGACACCTGGGCATGATGAAGTCCATGGTAGCAAAGCCAAGCAGACAATGAAGAGATGGCTTCCTAGGCACCTTACTCTGAAAGGAAGAATCTCAGAGAAGCTGAGTTAGGTAATTGTAGTAGATTAAGTACTGATTTGGAGTCAGAAATACCTCAATTCATATCTAGCCTCAGATATTTACTACCTATGTGACCCTGGACAAGTCACTTTTGCCACATTGCTTTTAACTTTGAACTGTTAATAAGAACAGCATCATAGCTAGATTCAAATTTTCTTTCTGTATCCTCTCTCTAGTGCTTTCAGATAATCAGTAAACATCTATTAAGGACCTACAGGAGTACAAAGATAAAAATTCAAGAATCCCTGTATTAAGGAGTTTATATTCTATTGATGGAGACAACATGCACACTTAAAAGAATATATGTATCTCTCCTCTCTCTCTCTCTCTCTCTCTCTCTCTCTCTCTCTCTCTCTCTCTCTCTCTCTCTCAGATATTAAAATACAAGGTAATTTCTGAGAGAGTAAAAAGCAAAGAGTAGGGATAAAGGTTAGTAAGATGATCCATAAATTAGGCAGTTGAACTTTGGATAATTAAGAAGTGCCTTACCTTTTCTCTCTTCATTTTATTATTATTATAGGAATAAAAATTTAGATTTAAAAGGGACCATCTGATCTAACACTCTCAAGTGAACTTAAATGATGTGCCAAGGTTTATACAATGATTGTCAGAAACAGGGGTTTAATTCAGGTCCTCTGAATATAGAATTGCTTACCATAAAATGGTGTTAGGACTATTCAATGAATTACTTCCTGTCCCTGCACAGATAAGACCACTTGCATATATGATGATAAAATTAATGCCCTTTTTTGCGGTGGAGCATCTGGCATAAGGCACACTCAGCAGAGGGCACAAGAAACCTACCCACACATTTGTATTTTTAGCATATATGCATATTTCATTCCTCTTTCTTTTGTGAGATCAATACATTCTAAGAAGAAACTATCTATGCCCTTGGGACAAGCCTCCTCCATAACAGATGGACTTATGCCTGTCTTACTCATCATATTTGAGCCATTATTGATTCCTTCCATCCAAAAATAAAAGACATGAATAAAGGGGATTTGGACTTGGGATAAATTACATGGGTCATCAGACTTGATCCAGTCTAGCTATAGCAAGTTAAGGCCTACATAGAGAGAAAAGTGAATCAGGCCATAATAGTAATCTAAATTAACATTACAGACAATAGTAGCATTACTTCCCAAATCTCTTTCTTTTTGTCCTTCTGGATGGGTGCTTAGCTGATTTCTGGGAACAAGGAACCACATTTCCATACTTTTCATTTAATCTATTTTTATATTTCAAGCCCAGTACCTTTTCTCTTCCTTTTCTCCTCCTTAAACCTAAGTAATGTTTATGCCCAGGATGTTTTTGTCTCCCTTCTTCTCAAATCTTGTCTATTTTTAGATTAGTTGTAATTATTTAATTATGAAGACTAGAGACAATATTTACAGAATTATAGGATTTGGCACTAGAAGAGAATTTATAGATCATTTAGTCCAACACTTTTATTTTATAGATGGAGCCAGTGAAGTCTATAAAATAAAGGAAATGACATGATCAGGACCATACATCTAATAAATAGAATATCTGGGTTTTCTGCTCAGGTCTTATGGCTTCAAAGAGAGTTTTGGAGACATCTAGGTGGCACAGTAGTTATAGTGTTGAGCCTGTGGTCAACAAAATCTGAGTTCAAGTTTGCCATCAGAAGCTCATCTGCTGTGTGACTCTGGGCAAGTCACTTATAGTCTATCTCATGTTTCTTCACTGTAAGTGACAATAATAATAGTATCTACCCCCAGGACTTTTGTGAGGATCAAATAAGATAATATTTGTGTCTGGTATACAATACTTTAAAATGCTTATTTCCTTCTTTCTTTAAGATAAGAATCCTAAGCAAATATAGAAATAAAGAAGGGAATGTGCTTTAGAGTGCTGAAAGGTACTGAGTACTTTGAAGTACTCAGTACCTTTGGAGTTAAATTTGGCTGTTACTTATTAGCCATGTGACTGAAAAAAGACATTTTATTTCTCCTGCTTTTAGTTTTCTCAATTATAAAATGAATGAATTGTATTATATGATTTCTAAGAATTCTTCTAGTTCCAACTTTGTAGATTATATGAATGTTTTCTTTATCTCTTAGCAGAGAACTTAGAGTGTTCCATTGCTTATTGACTTTGTGATCTGATAAAAAAAAGTTTAACTTTTCTGAGACTTTATTTCCACATATATAAAAATGGAGATTAAATGAGATAATGGTCAGATGTGGTTGAACACTTCTATTATTCCTGTTTCTGGGGAGCTTGAGTTTGGGAGTTCTGATCTGCAGAAGAGTTAAAGTTTATAGGGCATGCATATGAATTGTCTGGGACTTGTAAGGTCATCTCCTAAGAGAAGAGTCTACTAGGCTGCCTAAAGAGAACAATCTGACTCAGGTCAGGAAAAATGAAGTGAGATTAAAGTGTCCTTGTTGATCATCATTGGGACATGCACTTTTAGATTCTGCTTAGGCAAGACATTTTCAAGGCAAGATTCATTCTCAAGAAAAGGACACAGAGAAGAGAGAGGAGAAGAAAAACAGAAAGGAGAGAGAAACAGAGAAAGTGACAGAGACAGAGATAGAGATAGACAAAGAGAGGAGAGACAGAGAAAGAAAATATGTATGCATGCAAATTACTCTAAACATAAATCAACATAAGATTATGATTATGAGTGTGTTATTCCCTATTCTTTCATTGAAATGCTAAGAACTTTCTAGGTATATTAAAACATTTATGAGTCTATAACATCTATGAACTTTGGGTTTATTTCCACTGGGTACATTATCACTGCCTTTTTCAGTAGAGTGGTATCGTAGATATAATGTAAGAATTATATATTTGATTTTCCTGGTGGAAAACAAAGGCATATTTTAGCTTTCTCAGATGGTGAAAGTATTAAAATGTCATAGATTTTGAGCATGAAGAGAGCTTAGAGGTCATAGGGTAAAGTCCCCTTATTTTTTATAATTAAGGAAATTAGAGCTCAAAGAGATGAAATTATTTGTCTAATTCCACATAAATAGCAAATGGAAAAGCTAGGATTCGTGTAGATATTGCCATTGCTGCTGCAGTTTCTGACCTGGCAAAGATTGCAAGTTTAGGCACAGGCCTTTTGTGTATTGCATTTTTGAGTAGGAAATTTTCAGTAGCCTCCATGGGGATTTAGCTGCATGACTCCCATTAATATGACTTCAGAGCAAGTATTCTTGCCATGGAGACAGTAAGCAAACAGGCTTTAAAAGCACTATTAATAGTGTACAGAACTGCAGGTGCTACTTGGTTATTCTTTGTGATGTTGAGAAAATGAGACAGTAACCAGATCTTGGATCTTTGCAGTAAACATAATGATGGTGGTGAAAGTCAACCTTTCTCTGAGGCTATTCCTATTACCATTCCTTCTTGAAGAATCATCTTCCGTTCAGCCACATTACCATGGTGATGTGTTTGCATCTCAACAAAACCATAAATCATAGCTCTGAATGGTCAAAATAGACCCTAGAGTTTTCCCCCCATGCCATGATGAAAGAGCGACAATGTATCATAGTAAAAAGAATATTAACCTTGGAATCAGAAGATCTCACTTTGGGTCCTAGCTCTACCATTTATTGTGGTATTGTGGGAAAATAATTTTATTTTTAAAAAATTTATTATCATTTTTTTATTTTGGGGGAGAAAATAATTTTAATTTGAATCTTGTCTTCCTTATCTAGCTAGGGAGGTAAGTAGTACAGTGGATGGAACACGGGGCTAGAAAGCTGGAAGTTTTATCTTTTTGAGGTCAAACCCAGCCTTGAATATTTACTAGATGTGGGATCCTAGACAAGTCATTTAATTTTACTTGGCTCAGTTCCTTATCTGTAAAATGAGCTGGAGAAGAAAATGGCAAACCAGTCCTATATCTTTGCCAAAAATACCACAGAAGACAAAACCAAAACCAAAACCCCCCAAACCTGAAAAGGGGTCATGAAGAATCAGACACAACTGAACAATTACAATTTTTTCAATTTCTATGAAAATAATCATTTTCTATCCTGTACTTTTTGAGAAGCATCCATAGCTGTGGCTTATTGGACAAGAAAATAGGCCTCAGAGTCAGGAAGAGCTTTGTTTAATTTTGACTTCTGATGCTTATTGGTTCTGAGATTCTAGGCAAGTCACTTAAGTGCCCTAAATAACTCTTTAAGACAATTAATTGTAGATATGACCCATCTCTAGTGGAAGAGGCAGTTTCCTCATAGACAATTCTGTATATCAATGAAATCATAGGTTTGATCCCCCAAAATTGTAACACTTGGTACAACTTATATTGCAGAATTGTTATGAGGAATATAGTGTAATTGAAAGAATACTGAATCATGCTGGATGCAGTTTCAAAATCCTATTTCTGGCATGCTAGGCAAGACACAAGGGCAAGGCCTTTACCTATTACTAGCTTTAGTCACTATAAAGCGGAGACTAATAATACCTTCATCATTTGTCCTACACCTACAGGGGTATTGTAGTACTTATTTGAATAAAGTATATAAAGTTATTTTCAAAGACCTATTAAATATTATACCATTATTATTAAATGGTAAAGTGATGTGGAAATACAATTTATTTTAGAGGGAAAGAGCGCTAATATATCTTGCTAATTTTGGACTAATTGGAAGTTAGTTAAAATCCTAGTTCTACCACTTACTACCTGAATGACCTGAATGACTTGTGAACCTAAAGTTCATCTGTAAAATGAAGAATCTAGATTAGATGATTTCTGAGGTCCCTTTCAGTTCAATATTTTTATACTATTTTTCCATGTTTACAATAGTATGCCATTATTTTTAACAATTTTAATAATATTTTATTTTTCCAAATACATGAAAAGATTGTTTTCCACATTCTCCTTTGCAAAACCTTGTGTTCCAAATTTTTCTCCTCCCTCCCCCTTCCCCAAGAAGCAAGAAATCCTATATAGGTTAAACATGTCCAATTCTTCTAAATATATTTCCATATTTGTCAAATATTTATTTGTCCATATTTATCAAAAGGGATAAAATACATGAGAAAGAAAAAAATCCAGCAAAAACCATCAACAGGAACAAAAAAATGAAAATACTATGCTTTGATCCACATTCAGGCTCCATCGTTCTTTCTCTGGATGTGGGTGGCACTTTCTATCACAAGTCTCTTGTAATTGCCTTGAATCACTTTATTGTTGAAAGGAGCCAAGTCCATCTCAGTTGATCATCCCATAATCTTGTTGTTACTGTGTACAATGTTCTCTTAGTTCTTCTTACTTCACTTAGCATTACTTCTTGTAAGTCTTTCCAGGCTTTTCTGAAATCAGTCTGTTAATCATTTCTTATAGAATAATAATATTCCATTACATTCATATATCATAACTTATTTAGTCATTCCCCAATTGATGGCCATTATTTTGATTAATACCATTATTCTCAATGCATAGAACCACACATACACATACACAAATACTGGGCCTGAATCAAACTCTAGTAATATGTAGTCCATAGGAAATTCAGTAAGAAATCTAGAGGACCAAGAGTCATAAACCTAAGATATAAATAATAATAATTAATCTAAAAAAGCAATGTTGCACAGAACTAGGTAAACCCAGGTTGAAGTCAGATTTAAAAAACAAAACAAAACAGTTTTTGTATTCTCACCAAAAAGGGAAAAAAAATAACAAAGACAACATACTTAAGGAAGCTTAGATCTGTCATTTAGTCTTAGAATCATAGCATTTAGAGATGGAAACCACCTTAACAGTCATTGAGTTAAACTGCCTTATTTAGCATTCAAAAAACCAAGACCTAAAATGGTTAAATGATTTAAGATCATACAGTATCATGGCCAAGATGTGAGCTCAGTTTTCATCTAATTCTCAGCTACTTGTCTTTCAATGACAAACCACTATCTCCTGAATTCAGAGAAAAGTTTGATTTTTTTCAGGATTTCTATTTTATTCATATGTCTCATAGGAAACATTTCATAGAGTTATTTCCCCTCTTTTGTTTATATAACTTTTTTATTTCCTTGAGAGAAAGATTTTACAAAAACATTCAAATGGAATTTTGACAGCTAAATGAAAATATATACTGAGCTCTTCAGAAATACCTGTAAACTGTCTTTATAGAAGATGGAGATATAATTATGCAAAGCCATTTTCACATAGAGTGAATGAAGGAGAAGAATATTATAATCATAAACTTAAGAAGAGGAATCCTGATATAATATTGTGGATAATATTTGAGCCTGAAAAGCCTTTTGTGCTTGAGTTATCATGGCCATCTCCATTTGTCTTGATCTATATCTGACCACTGAATTCAGATGGTAATGGAGGGAAAAGTGAGGCAGGTGATTTTGCAGTCCTGCTTCACTTAAATCTGATTCACTTGCATATTATGGCATTACCTCCTTGATGTCATGGTCCTCTTCTAGAATGAAGGAGAAACAACAGCAACAGAGTGCTGGACTCATTCAGGAAGATGAGTTCAAGTCCTAACTCAGACACATTGACCTGTGTGAACCTTATCTTAGTGCTCTTAGTAGTGCCTCTTAGTGCTCTAATCTAATCCAGGGCTTCTTAAACTTTTTCCATCTGCAATCCTTTTCACTGAAGAACTTTTTATGCATTCTTGGGTATATAAAATAGATATAGAAATCAAACATTTATTGATAATAAATCACAATTTTGTAACTCCAACTTTCAATTATAGGATCCCACATGGGTTCATGATCCATACTAATCAACTCTTAGACTATCACATTGAAAAAAAATTAAGTTTCTTAATATTCCCTATACCAAACATAAATGTCTAATGCCTTCCTGTAGATTTAAAGCTGGAATGGATTTTAGAGATTCAACTCCATTTCTATCTTAGCAATTTAATTACTTTAATTTAATTTTAATTTAAAGTGACTTTAATTACTAATAACTTAGTGGTGGTTAAATTACTTTTCTAAAGTCATACAGGTAGGAAGTAGCTCTGGTCCACTGATTCTTAATACACTTTCCATTATATCAATATCAATATATATCTATGTATAGAAATATAGCTATGAAAAACCAGGTTTTGATAAAATGCATTGGATTCCAAATAGAGCAATTTGACTATTCCTTTAAACCCAAATCAATCTGGCTTTCACTGATTGGCCATTAAAGGTTCCAGGCCAAGCCTTATTTGGTCATTGTTTGGGTTTTGATAGTTCAGAGTGAATGTAAATAGCTGCTCTTTCTTTTCTAGTCAGAAACTCTGAGGGTTTTCCCCTCCCAGACTAATTTTTTTTGTGAAGGCAAACTAGGTCATCTTTTGCCTCAATTCTTCCTCAGCCTTTAATTATTGAATGCCTCAGACATTCTGAGACTTCAGAAAGTCCTTAGTATAAAAAGGTCAAGATGTTCTACTGCAACAGGGACCATCTCCAGTCATTCTGACCTATATCTTGCCACTGGACTCTGATGACTCGGGAAGAGAAAGTGAGGCTGATGACTTTGCACAGCTCTGTCTTACAAGCTCACCTGCAAGTTAAAGCATTACCTTCTCGGTATCATTGGTCTTCCATAAAAACAAAAAATGAACAGCAACCATCAATTACAATTATCAATTACAGAAACAAACTAAATAGCAGTGAATTCCCAAAATTAGGATCATATCATCTCCCTCTCCTTCACCTTCTCCTTCTCCCTCTCCCTCTCCTTCACCTTCTCCTTCTTCTTTTTCTCCTCTCTCTCCCTCTCCATCTCTCCCTCTCCTTCCTCCATCTTTCCCTCTCTCTCTCCTTTTCTCTCTCCCTCCATCTTTCCCTTCCTTTTTTCCTTTATCACTTCCTTTTCTTACTCTCTTCCTCTTTCTTTTTATTCATTCCCTCCTTCCACCCTCCTTTATTTCCTTCATTCCTTTATTCTTCCCTACTTTTCTTTTTTTTTTTTTCAATTCCTTTCTTATAATATTATTGGCTAAAGATAGGTTCTTACCATTGGAATTGTTAAATGTAAATCAACTAAATTTAGAGGTTTTTTTCTTGCTACCACAAAAAAAATGCTGTTAAAATATTTTGATGTTTATATAGATACTATTCTAACCCCTTGGAGTTAGTGCCTAGAAATGGAATGTTTGGGCCAAAGAATATGGCATTTTTGTCACTTTTTATATATCACTCCAAATTACCTTTTTTGGGGATTGAGTTTAACCTAAAAGATACATGGAAATTCAACAAACCAAAAAAGGGAGCAAAGACATCTCATGTCAGGGGAATAGCATAATTTAAAATAATTGAAATGGGAAAGATCAGGTTATGTTCAAAGGAAAGGAGGTATTTCAGAATGTCTGGATAGTAGAGTACATGGTGATAGTGGGATAATATAAAATAAAATTGTAAAGATGGAGTCATACCAAAGGTAGAGGACCTCAAATATCAGACAAAAGGATTTGAATTTTACTTGATAAACAACAGGGAGCTACTAAACATTTTTGATCAGTGGATGTAAATGATCAAATTAATACTTTAGGAAGAATAACATGGAAGTAATATAAAGAATAATTGGAAGGGATAGAACAGAAAGAGGACATTGGAACTCTTTTCAAAGACAGTTACTATGTATGACCCTCAGCAAGTCATTTAATTTCTGCCTGCCTCATTTTCTCAATTATAAAATGGGAATAGCAGTGATACCTATTTCTCAGGGTTGTTACAAGGACCAAATATATGTAAAACTTTTAGTACAGTGCTAGTTCTCAATGGTCTCTACAGTGCTAGAGTTCCTTCCTCTCTTTATTCATTCATAATAATATGTAGCATTTATATAGTCTTTTAAGGTTTTCAGGGCACTTTACAAATATCATTTTCATCTGATCCTTACAATAGTCCTGTGAAGTCGATACTGTTATCATCTCCATTTTATTTTGGGAAGCAAGAGATAGGGACATATGTATGTAAGAAATATTATGGAGATAGAATCTACCTGTAATGAAAATTGATTGGATATGAGATGAAGCAGAAGAAAATACCAGGGTTTTGAACATATGTGACCAATCAGCAATTCACTTAACTCCTATGCTTTCCTAATCTATAAAATGAGGGATTAGGTTAAATGTCCTATAAGGCTCTAAACCCATGATCCTATGGAAGACTGGGCGATTCATGGTGCTCCTGGCATAAACAATGAAGTTAGATGAGTGACAGGTCTCCAGGAAAATATCATAAGGTTAGTTTTGAACATATACACTTTATATTGTTAGTCGAGGGATGTTTAAGTTTAATCAGATCTTGGCATTTGAGAAGCTTTCTGCTCCCTGCTCTGGCTGCTAGTAAATGGAGGTGATTTTGCCTAGCAACATCACTGCATAGAAACAGCAGAGTTCTGCATGTGGTGAGGGAGAGAGAGTGGGGGTGAAAGGGGAAGTAAGATGAGATGAAAGCTCATGGCCTATCAGAACAGTGTTTTAGTTAGATGCCAATATCAGGCATATCATCTGCAATTCCCTGTAGTTTCAAAAGGATAATGAAAAGCTGGAAGAGAGGAGGGCAGAGAAAATTAATAGAAGGGCAAATAAAAAGACTTCAGGGATTGTAAGCTGAGATTGTGAATAGGCTCAATTGATACAACCAGAATAATAGGAGAAAGGATGAAAAAGAAGCACAGTTTTTCACTGAAATGAGAGAATTAAAAGAAAGGGAAGGATGTGTCTATTAAGATGATGGTTGGAGAAGGAACAATGATCCAGAAACAAAGGGGTAAAATTCTAGGCTAGATATCAGAAAACATTCCTCAACAGCAGATATTGGTATTATTGTAAAAATATTTAGACAATATTAAACTGTAGAAACTGAAAAACCATTATAGAGGCGATGTAAACTGGCAACCTAGATGATACCTAGATGAACGGTTTTGTTGCTTTTTATTTTAAAAAAATTCATTGTCTATAACATTCTTATGAGTTCTTTCTGCATTATGGAGAAGAACAGAAATGTAGATAACTGGAACAGTAGATAATCAGACTAATAAAAATAATAATAATATTAATAGCCTAGCATTTATATGTACTTTATGGCTTGCAAATTACTTTATCCATGTTATCTCCTTTTATCCTGATTTATTTTGTAGTGCTATACATGCAGTTTTGAAGACAGGGACCTTTTTTGTTTTGTCTTTGTATTTCTGTTGCTAGTATAATGCCACAGTGCTTTACACAGTACTTTTACATATATTTGTGGAAATATATGCTTGTTGCATAGGATTGGATAGTAGATTAAAAAATAAAAGCACCTATTAATGTGTTAGATGCTGGAGTTGGGAGACAAAAAAGTGAATAAGACATGATCCTTGCCTTCAAGTCTATTTTTAATTGTATTTTATTTTTTCTAAAAACATGTAAAGACAGTTTTCAACATACATTTTTATAAAACATCATATTCTAAAATTTTCTCCCTCTCTCCCTTACCTTCTCCCTCCCCAAGACAGCAAGCAATGTGATACAGGTTAAATATGTGCAATCCTTTCAGACATATTTCCATAATTGTCATATTGTGCAAGAAAAATCAGACCCAAAAAATCATAAGAAAGAAACATAGAAACAAAAAGGTGAAAACATTATGCTTCAATCTATATTCAGTCTCCATAGTGTTCTCTTTAGATGTTCTCTTCCATTTGAAGTTTATTGGAATTGCCTTGAATCACCATATTGTAGAGAAGAGCTAAGTCCATCACAGTTGATCATCATATAGTCTTGTTACTATGTACAATGTTCTCCTGGTTCTGCTTATTTCACTCAGCATCAATTCATGTAGGTCTTTCCAGATTTTTCTGAAATTGGCCTGCATATCATTTTTATAACAATAATATTCTATTACCTTCACATTTCAAAACTTATTCAGCCATTCTCAAGCTGATGGGCATCCACTTGATTTTAGGAAATTATAGTGTAGAAGGGAAAATAAAATATACCCACAAACATCTCTACTACTAGTTGTAAATTGAAAGTGAAATGAGAGATCAGGTCAAGAGATCAAATGTAGCGAGCTGTCGTCTCCAGAAGCTGCCGGATCACTCTCTGGGAAGAGATCTGCTGTGTCTTCTACTCAAATCTCTCCAACAGATTCTTCTTCCTGTAACGAACCGTTGTCTCCAGGCAGTTGCTGTTAACTCTTGTCCAAAGAAGTGACTTCCCTTCCTGCAGAGAGCCCCGTCAAGCCTGATGCAATTCAGAGTCTTCCTTTTATCTCTGGGAGTCCTCTCTTTTATTCTCCCAGAGAATGGGCGTGGGATAATGCAAGGGCTTCTGGGAAGAACCACCCCAGCCAATGAGCTTGCCCCCTCTATCAAGTCAACCTGAGTTCTCACCTTGTAATCCTAACATCTCCCCCTTTCTTTTGATTTAGAACATAGGGCAGTCATGACCTTGAAACATAAATCCATCAATATGGGAAGTATTACAGATAATTACATAAATGACCTTGAAACATAAATCCATCAATATGGGAAGTATTACAGATAATTACATAAATTACATAAGCACATAGTAACATAGTAACATAATACATTCTAGAAGTATATAACATAATCAAATAATCATAAATTGAAAATTTATAAATGTCCATAAGTCCATTGTCCATTAGTCTCATCTTGTGTGAGGAAGTCCAATGATTCCTGCTGGTTTTTAAAGTTCTTTAACAGTCTTCTTATTATCCATGCTCTTTCAGTGTCAGATGTTTCTTAGATCTTCTCCTTTATTTTGAGGTCTTTCTCTTTTTCTGTCTCTCTCTGATGGACAAGGCGAATATGACTCGTTGGCACCCATCTGATTCCTTCTCCTGCTGAAGAAATACAAGCAAACCCTCTCCCCCAGGCAGTTAACCTATCTGGTCCCTTCCATTCACCACTTTCTGGATCTCTCCACATCACCTGGCGATTATCTAAGGACAGTGGAGATGCTCGCACTGGACACTGCCCTTCTGGTGGGTTATAAAACCTGTCTGCCGGAGCCAGTGCATCTTTGTCAAAAATTAGAAAATTAATGGTATAGAGAACTAAATTTAGAAGTTCCCTAGGGCTACCTGTGGCTCCCCCTTTCTTTTGTTTTTGGAGGAGTGTCTTAATATCTCTGTTTCTTCTCTCTACTATTGCCTGCCCTTGAGGATTAAAGGGTATGCCCGTGGTATGTAAAATCTTATACTGTGCACAAAAGTGTGTAAAATGTTTGGACGTATATGCAGGTCCATTGTCTGTTTTTATTGCTTGTGGCACACCCATAATTGCAAAAGCCTGTATAAGGAATTCAGTGACCACTCGGGCTGTCTCTTTTGCTGCTGGCATTGCAAATGTGAATCCTGAAAAGGTATCTACCACTACATGGATAAAAGATAGACGACCAAAAGATTTATAATGGGTCACATCCATTTGCCAGATTTCATTGGGTCTCAAACCACGAGGATTCTTCCCTGGAGGGAGTGTAGGAGCATGGAAAGGAAGACAAGCTGTACAGCTTTTTACTATGCTCCTAGCTTCCTCTCTTGTGATTCCAAATTGTAAACGTAAAGCTCGAGCAGCCTGATGATATTTAGAATGAGATTCTTGTGCTTCCTGAAATAAAGGACTACTGGCTAACATGGTTAGAAGGCTATCTGCCTTTGAATTTCCATCAAAAATGGGACCTGGAAGTCCACTATGTGAGTGGACATGCAAGATATAAATCTTGCCTGGATGTTTTCTCACTTGCTCTTGAATCCTGGCTCTGAATCTCCTCCAACTCTTATCCTTCTTCAGGCCGATCTGCTCTCTGCGCCCAGTGCTGTCTCTTTTTATCCTCCCAAAGAATGGGCGTGGGATAATGCAAGGGCTTCTGGGAAGAACCACCCCAGCCAATGAGCTTGCCCCCTCTATCAAGTCAACCTGAGTTCTCACCTTGTAATTGTCCAGAAAACCTGAATTCTCATCTTGTCACCATCCAGACAACCTCAGTTCTCACTTAGTAATCCTAACATCCCCACGTTGGGCGCCAAATGTAGCGAGCTGTCGTCTCCAGAAGCTGCCGGATCACTCTCTGGGAAGAGATCTGCTGTGTCTTCTACTCAAATCTCTCCAACAGATTCTTCTTCCTGTAACGAACCATTGTCTCCAGGCAGTTGCTGTTAACTCTTGTCCAAAGAAGTGACTTCCCTTCCTGCAGAGAGCCCCGTCAAGCCTGATGCAATTCAGAGTCTTCCTTT
Source organism: Sminthopsis crassicaudata (assembly GCF_048593235.1). Classification (NCBI taxonomy): domain Eukaryota; kingdom Metazoa; phylum Chordata; class Mammalia; order Dasyuromorphia; family Dasyuridae; genus Sminthopsis; species Sminthopsis crassicaudata. The sequence goes on from NC_133618.1 coordinate 296,030,164, forward strand.
TATCTCTGGGAGTCCTCTCTTTTATTCTCCCAGAGAATGGGCGTGGGATAATGCAAGGGCTTCTGGGAAGAACCACCCCAGCCAATGAGCTTGCCCCCTCTATCAAGTCAACCTGAGTTCTCACCTTGTAATTGTCCAGAAAACCTGAATTCTCATCTTGTCACCATCCAGACAACCTCAGTTCTCACTTAGTAATCCTAACATCCCCACGTTGGGCGCCAAATGTAGCGAGCTGTCGTCTCCAGAAGCTGCCGGATCACTCTCTGGGAAGAGATCTGCTGTGTCTTCTACTCAAATCTCTCCAACAGATTCTTCTTCCTGTAACGAACCGTTGTCTCCAGGCAGTTGCTGTTAACTCTTGTCCAAAGAAGTGACTTCCCTTCCTGCAGAGAGCCCCGTCAAGCCTGATGCAATTCAGAGTCTTCCTTTTATCTCTGGGAGTCCTCTCTTTTATTCTCCCAGAGAATGGGCGTGGGATAATGCAAGGGCTTCTGGGAAGAACCACCCCAGCCAATGAGCTTGCCCCCTCTATCAAGTCAACCTGAGTTCTCACCTTGTAATCCTAACAATCAAATAGTGTTAGAATTGAAAGATCCCTTAGAATCTGTCAAATCCAGCAACCTGATTTTATGAGTGAGTGAACTGAAGTCCACTAAATTTTTTTCTTTTTTTTTCTTAATTTTATAATTATAATTTTTTGACAGTACATATGCATGGGTAATTTTTTACAACATTATCCCTTGTACTCACTTCTGTTCTGAATTTTCCCCTCCTTCCCTCCACCCTCTCCCCTGGATGGCAGGCACTCCCATACATGTTAAATATGTTATAGTATATCCTAGATACAATATATATGTGCAGAACCGAATTTCTTGTTGCACAGGAAGAATTGGATTCAGAAGGTAAAAATAACCTGGGAAGAAAAACAAAAATGCAAACAGTTCACACTCATTTCCCAGTGTTCCTTCTCTGGGTGTAGCTGATTCTGTCCATCACTGATCAATTGGAACTGAATTAGATCTTCTTTTTATTGAAGATATCCACATCTATCAGAATACATTAAAGTCCACTAAATTTAAGTGATTTACCAAAGACTGAAAATGTTATTTAAGATATATTAGAAGTGATGTCTTACTTACAACTAGGAGAAACTGTAAAGGCATGGAGGAAATGACATTTGATTAGGATCACAGCGTTGAATAGAGATTGCACTGGTGGAGGTTCCATTATCCTAGTGGAAGGGTATAGGGGGAACAGGGGTGAGAAAGAGAACTTTCCAGACATAGGAAACATAGTGAGCAAAGGTGAAGGAAGAAAAAAGATCTTTTTGGGGAACAAAAAATAGCAGTAGTTTTGGAAAGGTAGGTTGGGACCAGAAACCATAATTAGAGTGGTACAACGGGAATGTGTCTCAAGAAAACTAAGGTTAGGATAGCACTTTAATTCCTGCATTATAGATTAGTACCTTCTCATGAAAAAAAATTAGTAAAACTAGAAAGTTATACTATATAAGAAATAATGATAGGGATAGGTTCAGAAAAACCTCATTAAGACTTATATAATTGTTAATGAATAGAAGGGAGTGGAACCAGGAGGACATTGTATTAGTAACAGCAATATTGTAAAGATTATCAATTGTGAAAGACTCAGCTATTCTGATCAATACAATGATCTTGCTAATACCAAGACTCATGATGAAAAATTTTATCCATCTTCAGAGATAACCAATGAACTCTGAGTGCAAGTTGAAACACATTTTTTTCACTTAATTTTTCTTGCCTTGTTTTTAAAAACACGGCTAATATGGAAATATGTTTTACATGATTTTACATGTATAATGGTTATTATATTAATTTCCTTCTTAGTTTCTGTTTTCAAAGGAAGGGCTGAAAGGAAGAAAATAATTTGGAACTCATAATTTAAAAATGAACGTTTTTTAAACAATACCATTACCAGGGCTGTTTCCCAAAATAATTAGGAAAAAAGAAAAGAATCTATCTGTTCTAAAATAGTGGTTCTTTGGCAGCTATGTGGTGCTGTGGATAGAGCACCAGTCCTGAAGGCAAGAGGACCTGAGTTCAAATGTGACCTCAGATACTTAACATTTCCTAGCTGTGTAACCCTGGGCAAGTCACTTAACCCCAATTGCCTCAGCAAATAAATAAATAAATAAATAAAAATTTAAAAAATAAAATAAAATAGTGGTTCTCTTTGAAGTGGCAAATAAATTGTTGGAATGTCCGCCAATTGGGGAGTGGTAGAAGAAGTTGGGTATATGATTGTGATGGAATACTAATAGAAAATGTGCTAATAGAAAAAATAAGTTCAATGAATTTAGAAAAAACATGGATAGGCTTGCCACAAAATAATGAAGGGCAAAATAAGCAGAATCAGGAGAACATTGTACAAAGTAATAACAATATTGTTTAAGAACAATTTTTAGTGACTAAGTCATTTTAACTATTATAAATATCCAAAATAACTGCAAAGGACATATGAAGGAACATGCTAACTACATCCATAGGAGGAACTAATAAATAGAAGTAGGAATAGAATGTTTTTACACATATACACATATTTGTGTCCAAAAGTAGCCATCTCTAGGGTGGAGGGAATGGTGAAAAAGAAAATTACATGATGGCTTTATTATATATTTAAAAGAAATAGCAAATTGTATGTTATATATTTGCAGTTTCACATACTATCATCTTTTTTCTATGTATATTGTTATAGAAATGCTTATTTTATTATTTAAATTCAAAATAAAATAAATATTTTTAAAATGACTAAAAATAGATTAAAACAAACAAACAAACAAAAAACCAGAAAGCTCCCAGATTCCTCATCCTGGTTGACACCTTTGTCTCAGTTAAGCTCCTTCCTGAATTTCCCTACACTTCCCCTCCCCCAGTAGCAATCTTTTCCGACCTAAAGTCAGTAAGTAACCCAATGTTTCTGTCTTCCCATGAATCCTTGTGGGGTTACTTCCCTGTAGCTTCCTCTACAAAATTTGTCATAAAAATTGATTGGAGGGAACATTTTATCTTGGTCAATCCAAGTATTATTTGAGCTCCTACTTCTGCTCACAAGAATGACTAGTTATGGTTCTGTTGGGACAAAAAAGAGAAAGATCTTGAATGTCAAGCTAAAGAGTTTGGATTTTGGTCAGTAAGTTATGGGAAGGTTTTGAAAATTTTTAAGTGGAAGGAAGGGGTAATATAATCAGAGTTATAATCTAGGGGAATTAATTTGATGACTTTGGAGGATGGATGAAATGGAGGAAAATCTAGAGTGATGGAAGCTGATTAGAAAGCTATTGCAATAGTCAGCTGAATTATAAATGATGGTCTGAAACAGGATGGTGATAGTAAGCCTACAAGCATCTTTGCAGGTACTTCAAATAGTAATGTGTAGTATATACAAGAGATTTAATTTCCTAATTCTTTAAAATATCCTATTATTAAAACTTCCCTAAGCAGGTATCAATTGAACTAACCATTGTTGAATTGCTGGATGCTGGGAAGAAAGTAAATTGTGCTGATACCATTTTGTAGCATAATGAAAGGACCAAATTCAGCTAGAAGACCTGGAATTGAGTCTTGGCTGTAGTACTTACTAGCTGCCATTTACTATTATTGAATGAGTTCCCTAACCTCTTTAGGCCTCAGTTTCCTTATCTGTAAATCTGAGATAATAATACTTGCACTATCTGTATGTAAGGGAAATGCTCTGCAAATATGAGCTATTAGTCCTTAGCAAATAATCCACAACAAAATGAAAAATCAAGATTATACACTGTATCCTTGCTACAATTTCTGTCTCTGTTTTGCCCTGTGGTCTTCCTTTCTATTGTTCTACTGAGCTTTGGGAATAATATTGGCTCCCTCTGTACTTTCAGCTCTTGTTTTTAAGCCTCAACTTTATTTGTATTTTAATTGCATTCAGATCCTAATTTATTACTTAACAAGTGTCTCATAAACACCTAATTAATTTTAATTTCCTTATGTGTTTGAGGGTGGTTTATAAAGTAAAATAGGATGTTCCCATTACTTGCAATTAGAGTTCGCTTAGCAAATAAACATTGTGGTTTTTACTCTGATGAAGTCTCTGGTCAGAGTTGTGATTTTTTTAAGGTAAAATAAAGGAATTCGATATTTTTAGGCAGATTTAGCAAACTTCCTAATGAAAATCCATGGCCTGGGGGAAAAAGTTCTCCTATGTTTTTTTTTTTTTTTTTTTCCCTGAGGCTAGAGTTAAGTGACTTGCCCAGGGTCACACAGCTAGAAAGTGTTAAGTGTCTGAGACCAAATTTGAACTCAGGTCCTCCTGAATTCAGGGCTGGTGCTCTATCAGTGCGCCACCTAGCTGCCCTGTTTACCATGTTTTTTATACTTTGCCATATTTCACAATATGATTGGACTTGGAATCATAAGATCTAGGCCCAACTTTGGGAAATAGGAAAAATAGTTCTTTGTTGACTTCTTTATAGGATTGTTGTGAGGTTCAAATGACATGTAAAAGCCCTGTGGAAACATTAATACACTACACAAGGGGGGCAGCTAGGTGGTGCAGTGGATAGAGCACCAGCCCTGAATTCAGGAGGACCGGAGTTCAAATCTGGTCTCAGACATTTAACACTTCCTAGCTGTGTGACCCTGGGCAAGTCACTTAACCCCAGCTTCAGGAAAAAAAAAAAGAAAGAAAGAAAACACTACACAAAAAACAAGATATTATTACTTGATAATCATTGCTTTCAAAAAAAATTAAATCTTTAATATTAATGCCATGTAAAATTGTTAAGTAGATTTATGTTTATTTTATTTAACTACTATTATAAGATAGCTAGTTAGCACAGTGGATAGAGAGCTTAACCTGGAATGGAAAAACTTACTAGCTGTGTGGGCCTGGGTAAGTCACATAACACTATTTGCCTCAGTTTCCTCATCTATAAAATGAGTAGGAGAAGGAAATGGCAAACCACTCTAATATCTTCACCAAGAAAATACCAAATGAGATCACAAAAAACCAAGCTCAACTGAAACGACAACTATGACAGATTATTTTTGATAAATTATTTGCCTTTAATAAATGGTGAATATTTTATTAAGAATTTTAATGTAGATGATCAATATTCCTTTTTTCTTCTATAAATATCATTTTAGAGATGTAGATCATGGGAGTGGAGAATTAGAAGGACTGATATGGGTCAAGCACACAGATATTCTGTTATTCCCAGTTACTGATTGAAAATATATATATATGTATATATATATATATTGCAATATTGAATATATCAAGGGAAATTATAACTTATAAATCCAGTAAAAATAAAATGATATTGTGAAATGGGATCATGAAATTATTTAAGACTCATGTTTTTTATAAATCTTTTTATTATAAAAACTTTAGGAAGACTTCTTTAATTGGAATAAGGAGAAAAGGGAAGAAAGAGAAGATTTTAGAAAATCAATTCCTAGCACTTTGTACTTCTGAGATATAATCATTCTCTAGCAAGAATTTTGATGGATGAACTACTTGGTTTCTCTCAGAATCATGAAATACCTTCCTTGTGCATTTTTGCAAAGGGTTTATGAATTTGGTCAAACAAGGATAGTCTTATCTGGACAGGCATTTCTTTAGATATTTCTTCAACAGAAGCATTGAAAATTGTGAAGGAATATTGGAAGCCACTTAATCCAATTTTCATTTAGTTGTATTTTATCTTTCCACTTCAAATACCAAGTCACTATTTTTCTACTTTAAAAAACATTTTTAAATGTTTTGCGTCTTTTGAATAAATATAATTTTCTACGCCACAACCCTTCTTTGTAACAAAACAAAAACATTCGAGACAGAGAACATGCTTGACAATATGTGTCTATATGTATATAATAAAGTTATAGTATATGTATATTCTAATAATTGGAGCTGGTCATATATAGAATGGGCTTTCTTATGAGTTTTGGCTGAATAAATATTTGTCAGAGACATTAAAGAGAGTATTAACACTTTGGGTTGGTTTGAATGGACTCTAATATCTCTTTCAACTTTTGAATTATCTGATTCTAGGAAATATGTTTTAAGGAAGCAGTTGTAGAATGATTTAGGGTATTATAAAACATGATCTGTCTCTGACATCTAAAGAAGGGATAATGAAAATGATTTTACTCTCTTCTCTTTTTTTCTTCTTCTAGAAAAAGCAAGTGAGTCAGACAAAGATCCGGGTGATCTCAACCATATTATTCATCTTGGCAGGCTGCATTGTATTTGTAACAATTCCTGCAGTCATTTTTAAGTACATAGAGGGATGGACAGCTTTGGAATCCATATACTTTGTGGTTGTCACATTGACCACTGTTGGTTTTGGTGATTATGTGGCAGGTAAGAAATCTAGAATCTCTGTGTGTGTGTGTGTGTGTTTGTGTGTGTGTTTGTGTGCATGTGTATATGTGAATATGCATATGTATTAAAGGGAAGGAATGGGAATATCTTTCTTAATGAAATTTTTCCAATCTGTCTGCTGATATATCTTTGTGGAATCTGACAATCAAAATGACTCAGAATACTAGTGCTTCCTTGTAGCTAGACATAATAGTGGCACACTAGGGCAAAGTCTCATTTAAAATCCTTAGGCTTGGAAGATGCAAACAGTACCAAGTCCCTGAAGCAGAAGGAAGATAGGTTTTGCACATCTCTGAAGTTTATTTCTCTAACAATTTTATGAATTATGTATAAGTGAAATGAATCTCCTTCCAAATACTAAATTCTCAACTCTCTTAGTACATGATAGACCAATATCACCAATGAATATTGATTAAAAATTTTATAATACCAGCAAAAAGATTAGTAATTTATTCAGCAATTTTTCACTATGATTAAGTTGAAAATATGTCAAGGATAAAAAAAATGTCCCATATCTGGAAAACAATTCTTCTTGGAATTAATTATATTAATCATATTAAATAAGAAACTCTGATTATATCAATTATTATATCAATAAATACAGAAAAAGCCATTAGCAAAATACAACATTCTTATGCTTAAACCCTTCCCTGACCCCCTCCAAAGTATAGACACAGAAGGGCTACTTTTTCATTTAGTTAAAGGTATATATTAAAAACTAAAAACTACTGTAGCTTGCAATAGGGAAACGTTAAAGATTTCTTGGAAAAATAGACAGTAAAGTAAGGCTGCCTCCTTTTCCCATTGTTATTTAATATAGAAAGGCTAAAAATAGTAATAGGACAAGAAAAAAAAGAAATGAAAGGCAAAAACAAAGGTAAAATGTAGACAAAATAATGCTTATTTGGTAATGATAAGATGCTTTAGTTAGAACACCAGAGAATCAGTAAATAAATTAATTTTGATAACTTAGATAATAGCTTCAGGAAATAAGTAGAATATATAGAATAACCTATAAATTTAATAGAATTTCAATATGACAATAACAAATGTAAGATGAAATATTAGAAAGTCCCATTCAGTGTAGATATAATGTGAATAAGATATCTGGAAGTCAAATGCTTTAATACTTCTTGACTCAATAATAGCCCTTTTTTGCCTGTAACTAATACAATATATTGATATTTTCTTACAAGATAGATTGCAATGGATATTTGGGATTGGTTTAGTAGTTCCCTGGTGATACTGACAAACATCTGAGACTTTCTCTGACCCAATTTATAGACTTCTGAGGACTATTTGGCATAAGGTATCATAACAATAAAGAATTACAATTGAATATGTATTTGTAATGGACAGAATGGCAATAACCTTATAATCAAAGAGGTCTTGTTAAAAGAAAATTAAAAAAAAAAGATTGTCATCAGGTTTATCTTCCTCAAAGTAATGGTGGTGGTGGTGATAGTAGTGGTAGTGGTGGTGGTGAATTGGTGTTAGATAACAGAGTGGGATTTCATTTATTTTCTATATAATCCCCTTCCCTAAGTGTCATTTGAACATAATTGTGGGACAATATGGACATCCTATTTCTTCCTTCTGTTTTAACTTTCATTCCATTGGGGTCATTCCTAGCTAGCTAATTAACTAATTTCCAACTAGAAAATGAACCTTTTCATTATTAAAATAGCCATAATGGAATATTTAATATATTTGATCAAATTTATTTGTCATTGTTTTTGCTGGTCTTTGGCTAAACATTGGACAGAAAACTCAAAGACTGCATCTCTATCCTATTTTGGTTGTATGTACCAACTTATGTATATATTGTCTTCTTCATTAGACTGTATGCTTCTTAAGGAGAGGGACTAAATTTTTTTCTTTGTATCCTAGAGTTTAGTATGGTAGCTGGCACATAATCTGTGCTTAATACACGATTTTTGTTTGCTTGTGAATGCTATAGAAAAGAACTCAAAGATAGATGATCTCTTCTATGGAAAGCTATCCATAAGGAAAGTAGAAAAAGGCTCCTTTAGGCCAAATAATACATAACAGCACTATTGTCTGCTTTCTAATTGTCTGACTCAGAGAACCAATCAGGTTATAATTTTGTGTTACTCCTATTGGTTTGCATAGAGCTTCAGGCCACTCTTCATAAGATCTATCACTAGAAATTAGAGAGCTGAGGTGATTAATACTGAAGTATTCAACATCCAAACTGGCAATTGTTCCCTTGTCCATTCTTTCCTTTTGTGCATTCAGAATAATTGTCCATTTGAAAACATTCACTTTTAAAAATACTGGCTTCATTGAAATGGACCTAGCTGCCTATAGACAGCAAAAAGCTGGGGGTCAGGTGAACAGAAAATATGCATCAGATAATAAGTCTTGTGAATGCTCCAGGCTGATTTCAATGACTCCAGGTATGATTTTACAATTATAAATAATTGTAAATAGGAAAAAATATTTTTGATAAAAGATAAAATGCAGCTATTTAATAATTTTGAATTTTTAATAATTCCACAAGTTGATTGAAGCACTGGAAAGCATAACTTACATGAGATTGATTTATAAAGAAGGATCATTATAACAGTCTTGATTGTCTTCAAATTCGAAGCAGCAGATCTCTACAGGACAGTTCTGACTAGAATTTTCTAGAACATCGGCAACATGCAACCAATTTATTTGGTAGCAAAAACATCATTAGCTGATGGATTGCACCAAGATATATGGTTAGAATAAAATGATCATTCTACTTAAAATGGAGATGCATGTAGACGTATCTTCTTATCTTAAAACTTTTTTGTGGATTACTGACAAAGTAGAAATGAATTAATCAGTTAGTTAATAGTCAACAAATATATATTAAGAATTTATTATATATCAGTTGTTATGCTAAAATGCTGGGGATATAAATAAAGATAAACCTATTCTTGGAATTTCAACAATATTATTTAAACAATCATTTGAATGGTGACATTATGGAAGATTTCCCTTTTTCCATAATATCCTTAAACATCTCTACCTTAATTATTTCCCTTTCTGTAATTATATTATCTAGTACTATATATCTATGTCAATGGCAATATGTTACAAGGGCAAAAAGCACTGGATCTAGAATCAGAGTTCAATGTTCTCTGATGATTAGTTATCTTGGGCAATTCACTTAAATTCCCTTGACTTCAATTTCTTCACAGGCAAAGGGAGGAGGTTTCTAAGAGTCCTACTAGTCCAATAATGCCAATTCTTTCACAAAGGCGATCAATAATTAATCATGCCCAATTTTTAATATGATTTCAAAACATTTTAAAATTAATGTAAAAATAAATCCTTTCTCAGCTGAAACTCATGATCTGAAGACAGACACACAGGTAACAAGCATTTATTAAGTGCTTATTATATACATTTGGGTTGGCACAGATGAAATGACCTATAGTGATGATTTTTAAAGGATGATTATTTAAAAGAAGATTTTTTAAAACTCTCTGAGGGTTTCTTACATGGCTAAAAATCTCTGGCATGTGTTAGCTTCAGCTGGTAAAAATAGAACATGACTGAGTATAGTGGGATAATGTGTATAAAGTGCTTTACAAACTTTAAAACACTATATACATGCTAACTATTATAAGGAACATATTTCACTTGTGCTCTGAAAATTCCAGTGATTGAGATTGACTTTAGTTTTTTTGTTTTGTTTTGTTTTTTTTGCTTCCTACATCAATTGAAAAGGTCCTGTAGCCTTATCAGAACAAATGTATGAATAATAAAAGGCAGGATTTTAATTATTACTAATTCATAGTAATACTACACCAAGTGCACCAGGGAATCAGGCAACATCATTTAAAAATAAAAATTGAGTAGATGCTTGATCACTTGCCTAGTTTGGCCTGGTAGCCTTTCTACTAGGCTGCTCCCCAGCTAAGCTGTATCAGAAAGATTATTTCTGCTAACTGGGCTGAATAGAATTAATTGCTGGTTGATTTTGTTATCAACTGAATTTATCCCCAGCTGAGTTTTGCTGCTGCTATACCATCTTGTAGCCTGACTTTGAGGGAACACTGCTCGGCAGGATTCTAGAAAATAGGCATACAATTAAAATGATCACTAATTGCATTATTCTCTAGCACACCCTAGTGGACGTCATTATTGGGTAAATGGCCTGCAAAGGTCAATGCTTATCTTCAAGGTGGAATAGCTGCAAATAGAAACATCCTGGAGAGACCTTGAAGAACAAGAATCTGTATTACTCACTGAGCAAGTGCTTCTGGAATTAGTCCTTGAGGAGGCTGTTGTAAGAAAAGAAGAGTGATGAAGTGAATTGTTGGGGGCTTGTTATTCACTTGGCTCTTGCTGGAATACTTGGATTTTTAGAAAGTTGGCAGCAGTTGTAGAACTACAATCAGTCAGTTATCTTTTAAGCACCAAGTACTTTGAAATGTGCCAAGTACTTTGAAAATATTATCTCATTTGATCCTCATGACAACCCTGAGCGGTAGGTGCTATTATTTATTTTTATTATTATTTCCATTTTACTACTGAGGAAATTGAGGCAGACAGAAGTAAAGTGCCTTGACTAGGGTCATACAACTAAGTGTCTAGAGCTTTGACCCTAAGCCTTTCTGATTTCAAGCCCAGAGGTCTTTCCACATGGGAAAGCTGCTGAACCCCTCAATGTCCAGGTATCTCTCTAAGACTGTAAATAGTCAGGAGGTTTCCTACAAAGATAAGATCACAGATCAGGTCATTTCTCCCTGTCCCTGCCCCCACTCATTTTATCTCCCTCCAAAATCCCCATTCCTTAAAATGGTGTAGTGAATAGATAGCTGATCTCAAAGTCAGAAAAATCTGAATTATCATCTTGTCCCTGTCGTATAGAGTAGCTGGATGATCCTAAACAAGTCATTTAACTGAGGACTTCTTAAGGTTTTTCCTTGTGCCTCCTTTTTGCCCAGGTAATTTTTACAATACTCCACTCAGAATTTGAGCTGAGGTGTTTCTGGCAGCTTTCATGCACGTGCAGTACAAAGTGCATATGTGTGTTCAGAACCAAGCCTGTAGTGAAGTCATGTGATACAGCACAGACAAGTACTGCCAGAAATACCTCAGATTCATTGTGCACTTGATTTTGAATTAATTTTTGGTCATTACATTCAGCAACCTTTTACTGTTGCCAAATATTTTGCAAATCCCCCACATTCAGTTATATAACCCCATATGGGTTCATGACCCACAGTTTAAAGAATCTTTGCTTTAGACAACTCAAGTAGGCTCTAAGTCACAGAGCAAGTGCTGACTTGCCTTGATAGAGGGAGTTTCTTCACCAGGGAGTTCCATCCTGATACCAGTAAAATCACAGGTATAGTCTTTATCCCTATCAACATGAGTTTCATGGTGGTAGATGTAGCCAAATCGTTGGGGATTTTTTAATTATCAACATATGATGGAAATTATAATTATGAAGCTTAAAATGAAGGCACTCTGCAACACCCACATATGCCATCCTAGAAATGATAAATTCTCTACCTCTTTGTGATGAGTAATGATGTCTGCAGCGAGAGGAGTAAAAATGGCTGACTTTATTTATTTTAAAATCCTTCTATCCAGTGTTCAATTTTCATGATTCATAAGTTGTATGAATAATTCAGAATTAAAATTTAAAATTTTGATTATGTTTGTCTTCTGCACAAGAAGCTCTACTGGCCCTTTTTTGCCCATAGAATATAAAACAAGCTTTTTGGTTGGACTTCCAACTCTACAATATAGCTCCAGTCTATACCATCCCAGACTTAATATACATTACTTCTCTTCTTAAATTCTATAGTCCACCAAACTGGACTAGTCCCTGTCCCCTGCACACAAGGCACAGTAGAGCAAACATTAGATCTGTTGCAGTCAGGAAGACCTGAATTCCAATCCAACCTCAGACACTGACCTTTGCTCATGAGGAGCCTCAGGAAATCATTTAACCTCTCTCTGCCTCAAAGAAAGTGCTAATGATGTAGAGTCAATGAAGCTTCTGTAGTCCATACATCTTTGGAGTGTCTATTCCTTATTCCTAATATATATTCTTGACTATATATTTCTGATCATCCTTACTTGTTTCCACCTTTTTCACTGAAGTATTTGATTCAGAGGATCTTACTGAGTCCTTTATAGAATTCCCTCCCTTCTCTGGTGTCAGATATTGATAAGTCAGTTGAACTTAATTCTGCTTTTTGCAGAACAGTAAAAAAGCAGAACATTGCAAAATGATCAGATGTCTCATGAAATGTTTCTTCTTGTCTTTAGACACAAAAGCAAACTCCATTAATTCCTTTATTGGACTTTCCAAGGAGAACCTGAAGCCTTCCTATCATTTGACTCCAACTTTCTTTTTTCTTCAGGTTCTATTTAGAGGGAAAATGTCAAGACAGATATGATTCACTTCCTTCAGCAATATTAAACTCTTTAATTATTGGACATAGATCTTATGTATATTCCAGCAATTGTAGGGGGTTGGACTTGAGCTTAGTCTTATTTTTTTTGTTATTTTTAAATTGAATTTAGATTTTAAGGAAGCCAGGATATAGAATTAAGAAACAAGGGCATTCCAGGCCTAGGGAACAATTAGTAAGAAAGAACTGGAAAATGGGGTGCCCTGTGTGGAGAACATCAAAAAGGCCAATGTCCTTGGATTGCAGACTATGCAGAGAAGAGTAATGCATGAGAATATTGGAAAGGAAGTATGGCTTTAAAAGCCAGACAGAGCATTTTATATTAAAGGGAACCACTAGAGTTTACTGAATAGAGAGATGACATGGACAGAATTACACTTTAGCAAGATTGATATGATAGTTGAGTAGAGGACAGATTGGAAAGGAGACTTATTTTATGAACATAATTACGTAATAGCTACACAATATATTTCATAATATGTAATTTTATGTTACTATCAAAAGCAATTGATTTTTAACCTACAAAATTTGCCTTTAATGTAAATGAATTTTGTTAAAAATAGTGGCTCATTGGGTAGAAGAAATATCTAGATACAAAAATGAAAGTAGCATGAATACAAAATATCAATAAAAACAATCTTGCAAAAAGTTAAAACTTAGTATCACAGGGAGTATTCATGATGATAGTGAATATGTTGCAATAAATAACTAAAAATTTAAAGAAGAACTTGATGAAATACTTTATCAAGTAAATTTATGATTGAAAAAGAAGATGGGCTAGTCACATCGTGAGAGCTTGGTATTGTAAGTGGAAGGCTTGAGTGCTCCATTGCTATCCTTGTTGCTTTGAGAGAAAGTGAGGAAACCCCTCAGGACTTTGGGTTGGACTCTGGTGTGAAATTGTAGAAGGTCATGGACAAGCATACAATAGTAATAGGCAAGCACAGAGGAATTTTGATCTTTATCATTAAAGGCAATATCAGAATCTATGAAATCACAGATCCACTTGAATATTTGAGTAAAATTTCTTACTCTCAGCCCCACCTTAATTCAGATCAGGCAAATATATGGCATATATTTGCAAATAGATGGTATATATCTGCAAATAGCTGATATATATTTTATACAACTGTTTGAAAATCTTGTGCCTATATGGGAGTAAATAATTTGACTTTATTGAATGTTCACCAAAATCAATGCAGCCAAATAGCTGATCAGTTCAACTTGTCAAATTATTTTCATTTTACTGATTAATTGTAAAAGAAAGACATGGGACATATCATCTCCAATTCCCTTCTGTTCTCCAACTGATAGCTTTTTTTTCCCTCTCCCTTCCCCAACTTTCATATTCTATGGTCATAATTGGTAGAAATAAATGGTTCTCTGTCATCATAGAAACAAACTATGATTGATACTAACTCACATTTACTTGAATAGAGAATCAAGTAATTATAAAATTTCCATTTTTCACCTTAAACCATTCTCTTCCTTTTTGGCTAAGTGCATTTATGGAAAAGTAGAAATGAATCTATTAAAGAATTACAAGCCATTTAAGATGATTTCACAATGTTTATTTTACATTCAAATAATTAGGGAAGTTAAAAGTAATGGCCCAGATTACTCCCTTTGGTTTAACTTAGTATCATAATACATAATTTAAAGTTAAATGTAAGTGAACAATAAAGTTATTCATTCAAATTTTCATAACATTATATTTCTTAGTTAAGAATGAGAAGACAGTCTAAGATCCCTTCTAAGGGACAATATGTTTTCCTTAGTGAACAGTAGAAAAGTCTGTAGCACTGAATAGTTCTATTATTCTGTATTCAATAATCTTGTTAATTCACTTATCACTTCCATATTATGATTTTCACTATCGAGGTTTTGATATATCATTATCCCTGGATACCAAACAGAATATTTATAAGAAATATAAGAAATTAAATGAATATTTGGGAAGTCATATGAAAGCTACAGATGACATGGAAAAGATTTAGAAACTCAGAAATGCATAAAATATATGGATGATGTTATTTAATAAGCCAAATTTATAGAAAAAACATAAAAGAAAATGAAAAAATTCAGACTCCCTTTTTGGTACTAAGAGAGGGAAATTTTTTATGTAGCTTTTCCATGTCATGGGGAGCATTGTGCTCCTAACTCCTGTGAGGTGAAAGGAATAACTGAATATTTTAATTTGATGGACTAAAATACATGGGATGTTGCAAAACTAATATATAAAAATAATCACAGTAATATTTGGTTCTTTTCAGGGGGAAATGCCGGTATCAATTATCGAGAGTGGTATAAGCCCTTAGTATGGTTTTGGATCCTGGTGGGTCTTGCCTACTTTGCTGCTGTTCTCAGTATGATTGGAGACTGGCTTCGAGTTCTGTCTAAAAAGACAAAAGAAGAGGTATGGAATTTTTCCCACTTATTTTAGTTATTTCAGGAAATATCAGATCAACCCAAAGATAGTCTTAATGTTTGTGCTTGTCCTGACTCTCATAATTCTTACTAAATTTTGTCAATTTACATTTTTTCAAATTATATTTTTAACCAACATACCAAACAGAGTATTAATCTCTAAGTTCTTTCCTACTAGGGGAGAAAAGATGGATTATTAATTATTAATCTTCTAACATTGAGTACCTAGTTTTTGAATATATCACACTAAACAATATAAAAGGAAAAAGGAAAAAAAACTTTAGGAATATTAGAACATGAGTCAGGATCAAGCATTGGTTGATTTATATGTGAGACTCTCTTCTATTAGTGGTCAGAGAAAGAAATCTGGAGAAGAGAAAAAAGCTTAGATTAAGAAAATTTTTCTTCAATTGTATTTACGCTCATATGATTAGGCAATGCAGATATAAGGATTCTTTGTTGGTTTGTTATTATGAACTTTTACTATACTGCATACCAAGTCAAACAATAATGATCAGTCATGAGGAGTTAAAAGTTCAGGCAATCTCATTATCTCCCTTGTGCTTTAGATCAGCAGAGAGAAATGTGTTCCAATTGCTAAATACAGTTTACCCATAGGCATCAATTCTTATGAAAACCAAATGAAAGACACTGGAATAAAGAAAGGCATCATGAATAAAAAATAAAAAGATTTAAAATGGCATGCTTTTATGAAGAATAAAAAGGATAAAGAAATATAAAATGGATCTTTTGCTGGCATAGAGACAAGAGATCTAAATGGCAAGGGTAGGGGTAAGGGGGTGAACATCATGGCACAACTGAAACAATACAAGATCTGGAGTCAGATGACTTGTGTTCAATTCAAGCCTCTGGTGTTTACTACTTATGTGACTTTGGGAAATTTAACCTCTGTGTATCTCATTTTCCTTTTCTATAAAATGAGAGGGTAGAAATAGATGGTCTTTTCCAGCTTGAGATATATGAGCAGATGGAATTTAGGAGGCATAAGTTCTTGTACCTACTAAGTCACCTGATTGCTGGGTGAGTTTTATACAAATTCCTAAACTTCTTTGGATTTGAGTTTTTTTTATTTATTAAATGTTTAGCTTAGACTAGGGGATCACCAAAAACCTTTCCATCTTCAACAATGTCAGTGTTAGTGTCAGTACCAGTGAGAAGGACAGAGTAAAGAGAAAGAGAAGCAGAGGAAAAAAAAAGTAAAGAGAAAACAAAATGTAAAAAGTAAAACGATAGTGGCAATGATGGGGTATAAGAAGTCATGAAGGTGGGGAGTTCTCCAGAAAGAATTCAATACTCAGCCTATCTTCACATCAAGAGACAAAAATTTTATTATGATGTCATAAGGTGGGCTGAGTTCCTTAGTGAAACTTGCAGTCTTCAAGGAGAAAAATGGGATCTTTTTTAGGAAAGAAGATAAAAACAAGTGATAGAGTAGGGATGAAGATGGACAGTCTGAAGGAAGAGATGGTATGGAATGGGATTACTGGTCAAGGGATTAGAGGTCATAGTACTGATAAAGATTAGGATTTGGTAGGGAAGGCATAAAAAGAAATGAAAAACCAATGGATTATGATTGAATAAGGTAATTAACATTTTGACCATATTTTGTGGATGATAGTAAGATCAAATTAAAACCATCTTTATGTGTGGCTGAGATGGAGTAGAGGCTTTGAGATATCATGTGATATGGGTAGGGTGAGATGGTTATAGTGTTTGAGTCAATATTTATATGGAAAGAGAACCAGAATTGGAGAAGAAAGAAAAATTGTGAGCCATGTACTGAATTCATTGAGGAAGGAAACTGAATTACCTAGAAGTCTATAGATAACAGATATTAGGATTTTAACATAATGGTAGGCACAAATAGCATGAATTGCAAAAATAGGAGAGATTACTGAATCATGGAAATAGGAAAAGAACTTGGCTTTGGGGAGCAAGGAGTAATCTGATCCCCCTGTTTTCTTCCATGAGTTGAGGAGAATTAGTGAGAGAAAGCCAGAGCTGGAAGAAATGGGCAGGAGGGCTATGTCATCAACACAGGAACTATAGTAAAAGTTATACATGATTGCTGAATGTGGTCATTTTATTAGAGACTTTTCATGCACAGTGGTAGTGCTTTGCTAGGTATTTTGAGTGATGCAAAGGTTAAATAAGATATGGCAACTGACGTCATGGAGTTTATAATCTAATAGAGAGATGCAAACATATTCTGATAAATTTAATGCAAAATATAATGTGATAAGTACATAAGAAGATGAATTTCCCACTTCATTTTTGCTGGCTTTGGGCACAGAGTCTCATTTTCCTGGTTGGCAAAAATAACTATGTCAATGTCTTTTCAATTTGGAATCCCGAGTTATCTAACAAGATCAGTAGAAACTGCTGCTGGGGAGAGAAAAGGGAACTGTATAAATATCGATTTTCTTGTCTGCAAAGATTCAAGTTACTTGTCCACTTAAGGGAGCATGTTATTTCTTCCATTCATCAAAGCCTACTCAATTCTGGGTCTTTGTCCTTGTGTATTTGAATCTCACTCTGCTGCTATAGCATGAAGCATCTGGTACAGCAGAAAGAGCAGCAGATTTGGAGCTCACGGCCCTGAATTTGAACCTGACTGCCTGTGTCATCTTGGACAAGTTGCCTTATATCTCTAAATCTCACCAGTCTCTTACTATTGTTTCGTTGTTGTTCTCTATGATCTCATGTGGGGTTTTCATGGTGAAAACTTAAAGTGGCTTGCCATTTCCTTCTCCAGTTCATTTTTACAGATGAGAAAAATAAGTCAAACAGGATTAAGTAAGTATTATATATAAGTAGTATTATATATAACCAGGGCTTTATATTTTATTTATCTACTAGACTTTGTTACTTGAAGTTAATAATTGTGTCTTACCTTAGTTTTATATCTTCCCTCATTCCTACTATAGTACTCTGTGCTCAATAAGCACTTAATCTTTATTGCAAGAATGAACAAATGTATACCTTTCCTTTGTTTAGTACTTTACAGTTTCTGAAGCACTTCTTTATTGTTTTCTCACTTGAGCTACATACAAGTCCTGTGATATAAGCAAGTCTAGTATATTTATCTTCATTTTATAAATAAACTAGGGCCTAGTGTCAGGTTAAGAGATGTAGTCAAAATCACAGAGGTAGAAAGACGTTAAAATGACACGAGAATCCATGTCTCTGGGATCCTAACTCCATTGATTTTCAGTTGTATTGTACTACTTCTAAAATAAGTAGTTTTGTATAAAATAATTGCACATGTTAACATATATTGGATGACTTGCTGCCTAGGGGAGGGGAGGGGGAGAAAGGAGGGAGAAAAAATTTGGAACACAAGGTTTTTCAAGAGTGAATGTTGATATATTTGATATATTTTAACATATATAGTACATATTGAATTACTTGCCATCTAGGGAAGGAATGGAGAAAAGGAGGAGAAAATTTGGAACACAAGGCTATGCAAGGATCAACGTTAAAAATTATCCATGCACATATCTTTTGAAAATAAAAAGCTTTAATAATATTAAAAAGAGTGAATGTTGAATACTACCTTTGCATAATTTTGAAAATAAAGTTACTTAAAATAATAATAAAATGAGTAGTTCTTAAACATTGACAAAGGAACTTAAATAATCAGATATATTGCAAAATGTTTCTTATGGAATGGTCTGATTTATATATATGTTATCACAGCATGGGCACCAAGAACAGTATTATGGTACATCTCTAATTAAATTTTAGTCATCTCTTGGGGGACAACTAATGGTGATAAATTGAATTTCATATTTCTAAGAGCTCTTCAGATTTCAACTCCCATGACTTTGTGAACCACACTAATTACTGATCAATCAGTTTGAGAGTTTCTGGTTTCACAAAAAGAATATAAATTTCTAGATTCTTAAAATTGAAAGCTATCTTAGAGATCATTTAGTCGAATTTTTTTCTAAGGAAATTGATGCCCAGAGAGATTTGATAACTTGATCATATTTGCACTCGCTAGACAGTGACAGCGACAGCAAATATTAGAATTCTGATATACTAGTTTGAAATTATAATATATTCTTCCACATCCTATAATTTCATTTTAGCTTTGATATTAGTTGTGTGACTATGAGGAAGTTCCTTAGCTAATCTAAGCCTATTTCTTCATCTGTACATTGTGAATTAGCCATCTTTTCCTCCTAATTTGTAACTTGTTTGTGGGCTCTGTGCTTTGTATACTTTAAAGTGTTTTAGAAATATAAACTACTACCTGTACATCTCCCTGCCTTCATTCATTAAGTCATTCATTTAGAAAGTGTGTATTAAGTACCTATTGTATACAAAAACTATATTAAATATTGGAACTACAAAGATAAAAATTAACAATCTGTGCCTTCAGGAAACTTATATTCATGCTATCTCCTGGCAGTGTTGGAAAAAAATTTTGTAAACTTTAAGGCACTATTTAAGTACCACCGAAGGACCATTACAGCTATAGAAATGTGTTGTTATTATTGTTATTATGGTTATTGTCTTCAGTTTATTAATGTTATCCTATTAATCCTATTTATTCAACTACAATTCTTTATTTATAAATAAATCATGCACACATAAATTATTCATAGGAAGATAACAGATGTGAAGCCAGTGTTCTAAAAAGAAGAATTAGATGTGTAATTAAAATCAAACCTTTTCTCCCTTACGGTATCTTGAATTTTGTTTTTGTCCAGGTGGGTGAAATAAAAGCACACGCGGCTGAGTGGAAAGCCAATGTGACAGCTGAGTTCAGGGAGACACGGAGACGCCTGAGTGTGGAGATCCATGACAAGCTTCAGCGGGCAGCCACAATCCGGAGCATGGAGCGCAGGCGCCTGGGGCTGGATCAGAGGGCCCACTCCCTGGACATGCTATCTCCTGAAAAGCGCTCCGTCTTTGCTGCACTGGAGACTGGGCGCTTCAAAGCCTCGTCACAGGAGAGCATCAATAACCGACCCAACAACTTGCGCTTAAAAGGGTCAGAGCATCTGAACAAACATGGGCAGGGAGCATCTGAGGACAATATCATCAACAAGTTTGGGTCTTCGTCTTCCAAACTCACCAAGAGGAAAAACAAAGATCTTAAAAAGAGTGTCCCAGAGGATGTTCAGAAAATTTACAAAACCTTCCGGAATTATTCCTTGGATGAGGAGAAAAAAGAAGAAGATTCAGAAAAAATGTGCAACTCAGACAACTCAAGCACAGCTATTTTGACTAACTGTATCCAACAGCACTCGGAGATGGAGAATGGTGTGATACCTTCCGAGACCAAAGAAAGGGAACATGAAAACAAATCATTACTTGAAGACAGAAATTAAATGTAATGTGATGTTAGTGTTTTTATATACATATTGAGACATGTGCCTTATATGAACCTCTTTAGTCTGAATTACATAGCATTGAAGAATATTTCACTGTGCCATAAATGACTGAAAGCTGGCTCTGCCAAAATGAATCAAAGTACAGCACTTCAAATAGTGACAGTAGAATACACACTGGGAGTTTCAACAAGTAGGTTACCATGGTGAAATGTTATGGGAGACAGTTACCATGGCAATATAACTGGAAGGTTACCACCCTGGCATTATAGTTGGGGGGGAAAGGGCAGCTATTTTTTAGACCAGCCTTTTGAAAGAAAAAAAAAAAAAAGGTGAGAATTATGTATCTTATCAGTGGAGTCCTATTTCCTGAACATCTTGTATGTTTCCTGAATATACATAGTGAAAAGGGAAATGATTGGGGTGAACTGGTAACTTATTAGAAATTCATTTTCCATTTTGGCAAGTGCTCTAAGCTTGATTTTTTTTAGAATCATCTAACGCATAATCTTTCTAAACTCCAAAAGAATGTCCATGGAACCTGAGACCAGCTGGATGTTGGAAGCAGATCAGAGCAAACATGTTAAAAGGTGCAATTACTTTTCTCATTAAAAAGAAAGAAAAGAACAACAAAAAACATCACACTGTGGATATCACCTTAACCAATGACAAAAAATATACTGAATTTCTTTTTTTTTCTCTGAGGGGTAGCCCAGATGAACTGAATAACAGGCAAAAACTCAGCTTCAACTACTGTATTGTTCAATGGCAAACCTTGTGTTTTCCTTAATGTGTCCAGTGTCAGGCAAACTGGTTTTAAATTCTCCCTTTTCAGGCTTTCTGGCAGAATTTTGCTTTTAATGTGGGCAGATAAAGGGGTTGGGGTGGGGTGGGAAGCTACTGCCTTGCATGTTGTCAGCATCCTGCAATTGACTATAGCTGAATATGACATTTTACAAAAACTTATCAATTTCTGATACCTAGAGATAGATGAGGACCATGCATCATTAGCATCTCAGGGCTCTGTCACTTTTGGATGGAGTGGGGTGGAGATGTGAGATCCAACCCTGATGTCTCCAAACAAGGGAAAAACCTGTACATCAACCAAATTTAGTCAATTAAGAACAACATGTTTTAAGTGCTTAGAGTTTAAGTGCCATTAATACTATTCATTATATTTTGTCATCCTTCGAAGAAGCATTTTCATTTAAAAAAAAAACTTTTAAATTTGAGCTTTCCTTCCTTATTGAAGAACTCTGTTTTTTAACTCCCTTTCTCTCTTATTATTTCATACTTTCTTCCCTAGAACCTGGACTTGGTTGGTGATGACAAGCCAAATGATGAACAAATAACCAAAATGTGATATTCTTGAATGTTCCACAAACCCCCCAGAATAGGGGAGGGAAACAATGGCCCACCTAGTGTGTTGAGACAACCACTTAAATTGACTTTTGCTAAAAATAAGTAAATGCTAGTGAGTTTAAGGTCCCAGCACTGTGTGCACTTCAATCTTTACTATTGTCTTTTGTCAACTTTATATATTCAAAATGAGATATATTTGATTGCATGCTTTCACTGATCCCCTAATCTTTGAGCAGATCAAACAAGGATTCTCTGTTAAAGGTTTTAATGATTCAATTCAATTCCATTTATAGCCTTGGGGTTGTGTGGTCAATTAACCTAGGAGAATGATTTTCCATAGGATCATACTACTAAAAGGGACCTCTAGGCATTTCTAGTTTATCTCCTGGTTTCCAGGCCAGGGACAAATGTATAATATTCCTGACCAATGGGTATCTATCTGGTAAGATTTTCTAGGATGGAAATCTTCTTGACCATTTCCCATATAGGTACAGCTGGGCAGATGTAACACATACAGTGGTGTTTCCTTTCTCCAAATTTGGAGTTTTCCTTCTCCAAACTTACCTTTTCTGTTCTTTAGGCTCCATTTCATGTTTTCTCTTGGCTAGGGGACTATGGGACAACTATGGAAGAAACTTTTAGGCCTTTTGAGAATAACCATGAACCAAGTACCCTGCCTACTCCAGATAGGATTATGGTCAGCCCAAATAAATGTCTGAATTAAGTGTATTAGGACTTTGACTCATAAAATCCTCTAATTATATAATGGAACCCTGTGTAGCTGTACATAAAGTTATACAAGGGTAGCCATGGTTTTTACTATGTGTATCCACCAATCCTATTAAAATGGACCAGCAAATCTAATCCATGGGAAATTTCTGAATAAAAAGGCCTCCAAAATCATTGTTAGTGGGTTTCACACTTGCTTGATTTCCTAATCACTCTAAATTCTAGATCTTGATAATGGCCCTTTCTCCATTTTATTGCCCCACAAACTGAGGCATCCTGGAGGCTTCTTCCTTCCTCTGAAAGCAAACTTTAGTCTATTTAGGGCTGCCTGAGATACAATTATCCTTATGCATTTCTAGCTATCTACAAGGTAGAATTTGGTAGTGAGAAAGTTATAAGAGAGAAGCACAAAGATGACATTTGAGGCTGATTATAGAATATGGCAATGCTAATGTAGATCCAGCCTAATATTTTATCGCCAAATTTAGAATGTATATTTTGTCATCTTGAAATGTATATATTACCCATTTGCTTATTAAAATATATGAACACACTATCATGCACTTTATTGTCACCTTGTAGAAAGACAACAATTGGAAGGAACAAAATAATACAAAGTACAAAACTACATTTTACACCAAATGAAACATGTACATTTGCTGGATTACTAAATATAAGCTTTTCTAGTTGCATCAGATCTCAAATAACTGAAGTTACTAATACAGCAATAGGAGGAAAAAGCATACATATAAATATATGTATATATGTATATATATAATACATATGTGTATATGTATATATATATATATATACATGTGTGTATAATTCCATCCATGTATAAAATAATCCTCAGACACAAATAATGCTTTTAGCCTAGAAAAGAAAAAAAACAAATTAAGTCCTACAGTGTAGACAGATCCAATAAGAACACATATCAAAAAGCTTGGTGAGACCTAAAGCCCTTTGCAAGATTTAGATTGTTTTCTGAGAGATTGGAAAAATAAGGAGCTTAATCCCTATTTTTTTCCCACAAGATAATATCTTAGCAGAAGTACATGTAACATTTTTTTTGAGGGGTGAGGTGGGGCAAACAGGCAATTGATGAAGGATGATTTCTTTTCAGGATCAGGTTAAATTTACTTGATGGTTCTGCTCCTTTACTCATCAAAAAATTTTTTTTAAAAAGGAGACCTTTCTTTTAGCTAGAGTCTTTGATTAAACACATGGTTAGACTTGCCCATTACCAAATGATTTTTGTTTCCCCTTTATTTGAGTGTTACACCTCCAGGTTCTTCAAGGAGCAGGCAGAAGACAAAAGTGATTTTGCAGAACATACACTTAGTATGCACTTAGTAGATGAACTGAGTGTTCAGGTTGTTTTTAGAAAAGATAGTTTGACCTGGAGGAGAAGATGGCATGGATGACCTCATTGACTAAATAAATGATATTGGAGACGTATAGTTGAAAGATCCCTGAACATGGCAGTCAGGAGACTTGGGTCTTTAACCTTGATTCTGCCCTTCATCAGCCTATGTTGTCTTGGGCAGCTTGTTTGTTTCTTTAGATTTTGGTGTTTTCGCCTGTAAGATAAGAAGATTGGGCTAGAAGATACTCCCTGAGGTCCCTTCTAGCTATATGAACCTATGAAGAAAACTTCCCTAGTCTACTGTCAATCAATTAATAAATATTTATTAAATACCTACTATATACTAGGCATTATGCTACATTCTGGGGATACAAAAAGAAGTAAAAGATAGTTCCAGCCCTTAAGGATCTTATAGTCTAATTTACTGACACATGAATCATACTGCTTTGATATGGAAATATTCAGTGATTCTGATATATTTTCTATAATTTTGAGAATTATATTTCCTAACTTTCATGACTTATTACATGTTATATAGATAGAGACCCCCCCATACACACTCTCTATGTGGGAAGCCAGACTGGAAATAAGGATGATGTCCTCCCTAGAGCTTACAATTACCTTCTCTAAAGGAGAGAATAGTCAGATGACTTCATGCCACATTGACATAATCTTACTTGTATTTAAACTAATTGAGACCTTTGACCTTGAGCTCACTGGCAGCCCAATGAATGAAAACTTCAGTTTAACACTACATTTATTTATGTACTATAAACACATTCAAATTAAAGCATAGAAATACACATAAAAGAATGGATTACAGTGAATGCCATGGAATATAATGCTATGGAGAAAGTATTGGCAGTTATTTACTTGTGACCCTCTAAATCTCCCTTCTTTTCCTCTGAAATGACATTAATTCTGTCTAAATCAGTGCAACTCATTTTTTTTTTGTCTGTGTTTGGTTTCTAGTATTAATGATGATGTGGATGGAGGATGGATTGCTATAGGTTATCACTCAACACATCAAGTAAAAATATAAGTATCCTATGATTCTTAATTTACCATATACTTCCATAGGGGAAGGATATAAACAAGAATGAAAAATTCATTGACAAAAAGCAAAACAATGAAAAGGGTGAACTATTTTTCTAATTTTTTTTTCACATGGCCATTGGCATGTTGCCCTTTCTTATTACCATGAAGCAACCAATAGGAAGACAAATTTTGGGGCAATATGAGTGAAGCTGCTCTTGGTGCAATATTAGGGCTCATCAGCAACAGCCTTAAATTGGAAAAATGCTAAATCTCCGACCCTCCATAGATATTAACACTGCTTGGTGAAACTAGGGAATCGCATGCACTTAACATGATTGTAAATAAAGCTGTGCACACATTTCATTTGGAAACATGTCCTCAGTCTTTGCATGGCAAACTAATTGTGTTGTCCTTCACCCAAATGATACATTTCCCTTTAAATCTTGGTCCTCCTGTGTCAGTATGAAAGTCACATATCAGCGTTGTAGTCTTAGGATAAATAATAGATATTTCTAATTTGACTGAAAGTGAGTGTCCTTTTCACAGGTGCCTAAGAGATTTGGAATTTACTTTCCATACTAGGTTCCTAAATCAGAAATCTCAAGCAGGTCTCCGTGCATTTTTTTTGGAAAGACATCACACTCCATCTCCAACAGTGGACCTATGCCGCAAGGGGTAACTGCAA
Organism: Sminthopsis crassicaudata; assembly: GCF_048593235.1. Lineage (NCBI taxonomy): Eukaryota > Metazoa > Chordata > Mammalia > Dasyuromorphia > Dasyuridae > Sminthopsis > Sminthopsis crassicaudata. Next base: position 296,055,967 of record NC_133618.1, read on the forward strand.
AACCTCTCCTTTGCTATAACAGCTATGTTTCTAAAGAGAGGCGTGCACTGGTGCCTAAAAGTGATATGCAAACCAAACATACCAGCCTTCAGTCCTTTACTTAATGAGCTTAAGTCCCAGAGCCACATGAAAGATTATCATATGATGATGATGATGATGTTCAAATCATGCGTGGAAATGTTTTACATGTTTTATTTCTCTCTGTAGGATTTCATGGTGCTTTAAAAAGGCATTTACAGAAAAGGGAGGATTTCATAATGTTATTAGGAAGAATATAAAGCAAAATTGCTTGTAACATTTCAATAAGCTGTGCTGCTATTGTCTTTCTCCAATGATGTAATTTTTTTCAATAATGGAAAAAATATTGCAACAAAGATCTGCCTTCTCTGTTGTCCTTTCTCCCCATAATCACTAATTTCCTTGGGTGACTGAGGTTGGGAGTTTTTCTTATCTGAAACCAGAGATAGATAAAGCATTTATTAAATACTTACTTTCTATCACAGACTGTGCTAATAGAAAAATAATGTAATGAAAATGCTTTGGTTACTGGGCTTTAATATTATCTTGGTTACACCAATTTTCTTCTTTTTTCCCCTCTTTGAATCAAATAATATGCTCAGTGAGAAATAACAGCAAATCTCTTTTCATGAAAACTCTTGGGATTGATTACCATGGTCATGGGGTAGGAGGCTAGATCTTCTGCTTCAGTTCAGTTTGACAAATTTAAGCACCTACAATGTGTAAAATATTGTGCAAGGCCTAGAGTCTACAAATGCGAGAATAAATCCATCCCTGTCTTCAAGAAGTTTGCATCCTACTAGAGAGATACTATACATAGACAGGTAAGTCAATACAAGATAATTTGAGAAGGAGCAGGAAGGAGAAATAACTGATTAGTTGGGATAGGAGTTATGGTGATCAGGATAATTGTCTTTTGGAGATGGTGCCTGAACTGGACTTCAAAAGAAGCTGGGGTTCTAGGTGTGGGGGCCATCTTTTGCAAAAAATCAGAGGCAGATGATGGAATATTACCTTTAAGGAATAGCTGGTAGGTTAGTTTAAGTGGAATGCAGAGTTTATGAGATGGTGGTGATCATATGAAACAAAGGTAAGCAGGAGCCAACTCGTAGAGGATTTTAAATACCAGATTGAAGGTTTGTATTTTATCTTAGAAGCAATAGGAAGCCATGGAAGTCTTCTCATTAAGGGTATGAATGATTAGTTGTGTCTATTACTATTCACTCGAAAGTGAAATTGGATCTAGTAAGAGGTTCCATTGGTCTTTTATGTGTCACAGGATGGAATAAAGGAATCAGTTAATGAGAGGATCATGAACACTGATGAGCTCCAGCGCTAAACTTATGGAGACTAAGATTGTGGTTCAGTTGAATCAATTTTTTGTACTAGTTAGAGAAATGGTCTATATGCCAGACATTGTGTTAATTGCTTTACAAATATCTCATTTGATCTTCACAGCAACCTTGTGAGGCAGATGTTATTACTTTCCTCATTTTGCATTTGAGGAAACAGAAGGCAAATGACTGAAATTAGAGCCTGAAGCTAGATTTGAACTCAGATCTTTTTGATTTTTATGTCCTGGTTCTATCCACTGTGCTACCCTGCTGTTTGTAATTATCATCTACAGATAATTCTGTAATAGGTAGGGAGAGCTACTACCAAATAATCATTGGATAAGGCTTTCCAATTTGACTTTGGGTGGCTTGTTCAGATATTCCATTTGAAGGGTTAGTTGGACTAGATGTTGCAAGTCCGGGGGTCCCAACAAAACCACCCTAATTGAGTTATCATGGTGGTCTTTCCTACTGCTGGCACAGCCTCCCTAGTAATTGTGGTGGGACTCTCTGAGTCACTTTGCTCTTCTATTACATTTCAGGTGGAATGGAAGGAGGCATTTGCCTTCACAGTGAAGCAATCATTCCAGGAAGAATTTAGAACATATAATTAAAAAGATTGTTAGTAAACATCTGGAGAAGGAAACTGTGATCACAAAGAACCAGAATGGTTTCATCAAGAACAAGTCATGGCAAATCAATCTCATTTTTTTTGAGACAATTATTGGACTAGAGATCAGAAAACAGAATGAAATGGTTCCTGGATGTCTCATAATTAAGCATTAGTGGATTAGTTGGGTGGATAGAGATAATCAGTATTCCTGGCCTGAGAAAAATTTAAATGCCCCAGTTGAATGTAGACCCCTTAAAGGCAAGGACCAATTTTCATTTTGTCTTTGTCTTTTTAGCATCTGGCACAATGCCTGACATGTGACAGGATCATTGGATTATAGATGTAGAGCCTTGTGAGACCTCGGAAGCCAGCTATATCAACCCCTTCATTTAATAAATGATGAAAATGAAGCCCATAGAGGTTAAATGGTTTATTCAAGGTCACACAGCTAGTCAGGAACAGAACTGGGATTTGAACGAGGCTTTCTACTACAAAGCCAGTGAGCTTAAGGGACTTTGCAAAAACCTGTTTAATTGAATTGAGTTCCTGGGAATATTTGGTTATTTTACCAATGAAAACATACAGTAGCTGTGTTAGGTTTCTGATAACAAGGGCATTTGCTACTCAAATAGCTCACAGAATTCTGGCATGCTTGGGTAAGAAAATCAGGTCCTTTATGAAATATTCAGTCATAGAGTTATAGAATGTTAGGACAGGAAAGACCCAAAATATCCACAAGGTCAACTCATTAATTTTCCAAGGACCAAAGGGAGGAAGGAACTTACTCATGGTCCCAGAGTAGAAGAGTTTGAACTCCAGTAGAAATCTATTGACTTCTAAACCAGTTTCTTTCTAATACAATCACACTTCCCTAAAAAGTGGGCTCAAGGAGAAATTGAAGAGTTGTTGGATGGGGGCATTTAGCTTATAAACATGATTTTCCATCTGGGTTACCCATTTAAGGAATGTTGCCAACATCATCAGGATCTGCCAACTGGGGAGAAGACAGGAACTGAGTGGGTGAGGCAGAATAAAAGCATTTCTGGATGTCTCAGATTTAGAGTCCAGCACATGCTTATGATTAATAGCAATTAAAAGGGTCTAAAGGAGGTAACTCTCCAGTGGAAAAAAGACATAATCCATGTTATGATCAGACAATAACTAAAATGTGATGGAAGGGCAATTCAAAGATGATGATGGTAAGTAAATAAAACATTAGGCAGGAATTGTGAAAGAAGTTATCTCAGTGATCCAAGCTGGGGCTGAGGAAAAGTCAAATAAACAAAACATACTCAAAGAGAACAATACTAGACTTTGGCACATGACTCTGGGTTTTACACATCTCTGACTAACCAATCAATTAATCAACAAGCATTTATTATGTACTTTTGAACATACAAAGAAAAAGCAAAAATAAGTAAATAAATCCTGTCCTCAAGAAATTTATATTCTAAAGGGGTAGGTTATATAGTTTTAAGAAATTTTTATTCTAATGAGGGAATTATATAGTTATAAGATCATGACATCATTCATTTGCCCTGAAAATCATAGAAACATAAATTTAGAATTGAAAGGGACTTTAAAAGTCATCTAATACAACTCTTTCATTGAACAAATGAAGAAACTGGGAGTCAGAGCTGTTATATACTTATCTAAAGTCACACAGCTAATTAATGATGGTCACATTATATTAGCCATGTCCCCTACTCCTTTTGTTGCATCAGCTTCACCCAGACAGTGCTTTTAAGAGGACCCTAGTAATAGCAAGCTTTTCATAGCTATGTTTCTGCTATGGCAGCCTTTTCCACATAAGACCCACATGGAGCCAAGAGGAGAGAAAAGGCCAGTTTTCAGGGAATTACTCTGTCCAGGAGTCAGGAGTAAGGTAGGCAGCTCTGACCAAGACCCACTCTCCCCATCTCACAGGATAAAAATATGACAAGATGACATTTGCCAATCATGGATACTGTTGCCCTCACTTTGCTATTGATGGGTTCTAAGCAAATATGTACTAGTAATTATTTAACAATGACTCTCAAAAAGAGGTGAGCATATGACACAATTTTAAGTTTAATCTGCATTATTAACATTTTTCTTGATTACTTTTCTGAGTCTAGACAATAAAACATAAATCAAACCTTAATTTACAATGTTTGCTGAGTTCAGATAAATGATCACACTGAAAATTTGACAGTTGGCTCTCTGAAGAAATTTAAAGGTGACTGCAGTACATAGGGCATATCAATTGTGTTCCAGGGTCACAAGCATTCACAGATCCTGGAGCAGCAGGTTGCTATGGAGTTTTCTTTTGTAGTTTCTGGAGGATTCCATTTTAATTGAATTGTAAGTTGACTGTGGAAGAGAGACTGCTTGCATGGGTCGAATAATGCACAAATAGTCTGGGGATGGGCAAAGCTTTACTATTATATACCCATATGTTCCTTTGGTTTGGAAGATGGGGACTTCATAACTCTCCAGGAAAGTCTGACCTTTGGGACATCCTGTAAACAGAGGCCAGTTTTAATAGCTTCCCTGTAGCTGTGTCCCTTAAGCAAGTTTACAGAATTCTGAGGTGCAAAATGTTGAAGAGATTGTTGGGGATGGTGATCATCTAACTTCTACTTGAATATTCCAGTGATGGGCAAGCCATTACCTCTTTTTTATTATAGCTTTTTATTTACACGATCTATGCATGGGTAATTTTTCAGCATTGACAATTGCAAAACCTTTTGTTCCAATTTTCCCCCTCCTTCTCCCTACCCCTTTCCCCAGATGTCAGGTTGATCAATACATGTTAAATATGTTAAAGTATAAGTTAAATACAATATATATATATATACATGTCCATACAGTTATTTTGTGATACAAAAAGAATCAGACTTTGAAATAGTGTACAATGAGCCTGTGATGGAAATAAAAAATGCAGGCAGACAAAATTAGAGGGATTGGGAATTCTATATAGTGGTTCATAGTCATCTCCCAGAGTTCTTTCACTGGGTGTAGCTGGTTCAGTTCATTACTGCTCTATTGGAACTGATTTGGTTCATCTCATTGTTGAAGAGGACCACGCCCATCAGAATTGATCATCATATAGTATTGTTGTTGAAGTATATAATGATCTCCTGGTCCTGCTCATTTCACTCAGCATCAGTTCATATAAGTCTCTCCAGGTCTTTCTGAAATCATCCTGTTGGTCATTTCTTATAGAATAATAATATTCCATAACATTCATATACCACAATTTATTCAGCCAATCTCCAACTGATGGGCATCCACTCAGTTTCCAGTTTCTGGCCACTACAAAGAGAGCTGCCACAAACATTCTTGCACATACAGGCCCCTTTCCCTTCTTTAAAATCTCTTTAGGATATAAGCCCACTAGTAAGGCCATTACCTCTTAATGCATACACTTTTAAATAATTGTATAGTAGGTGAAATTTACCTTTCTGGAATGTATTGCCCTTCTATCTTTTTAAAACAACCCTCCTCCAATCTAATCTGTCTTCTGTAATATGTCATTCCCTTTCTGGATGACAATTTTTTTTCACTCAAGGCAGCCTGATACAATAGAAGAAATATGTCTCCAGAGTCTGATTGCCATGGTTCAAATGCTGCTTCCAATATTTATGACTTGTATAGTCTTATATAAAGCCCTGAAACTTGATTTCTTCAAATGTCAAACGAGAGGGTTGGATTAAATGGATCTTGAGTTCTAGATCAATGAAAGATAATCTCAATGACCTACTTATAATTGAGTAAATGCAATCTTGGAACACATGGCAGAGAATCTTGTGTCACAGTCCTTTGTGTGCTCGAGCTATTGTCTGTGACATGCTATTCCAGACAAAAGACTTCCATGGAATGCAGCAAAATGTGGGCAGAAGATAGCCTTTCTCTTTGCCAAGATGAATCTCTTTGCTTATGTCTTCAATCCTAAATCTTCCAGGAATTTACCATCTTGGATTATTATGTCTGTTTTCTGTCCTTGTCTCTATCTCTGCCCCAGTCTGCTTTCATTCTTTGTCTCTTAGTCTCTGTCTCTTTTCTATCTTTCTGTGTCCTTTGCCTAAAAGGGGGGAAACTGGAATTCCACTACTCTCTCTTTATGTTTTTGGGAGATGATCCTTTATTCAGAAGGATGCTTCAGAGGAATAGAATTCTGTAGCAAAATTCTTTAAAGACTCAATGGGAATCCTTTCAAAAAGAGGCATTTTTGTTTTTGAAGCAGACCTTTCTCTGCCCTGAGATAACCTAACCCAAATTATGAATGTTATAGGAAAACAAGGCACTGCAATGACTTGGGGTGTGGAGTGTGGAGGGAGCTAAGACAATCTGGGAGACAGAGAATCTTGTGTCACAACTCCCCTGTAATGGAGTCATTGTCTGCTATTTCAGACAAATGATTTCAGTGGAATGCAGCAGAATGTGGCTGGAATATAACCTTCTGGTTGTGAAATTGCTCTGGAAATTTATTAGCACTTCTTGGAAGGGGCCTATTACAACACTGTAAAGATAAAGATCCTGAGGCTCATAAAGGAAGAGATTTGCTTAGGATCATGTAAGCTGTAGGACTGAAATTAAAACCCAGGTTCTGTTACGGCAAATCCAGACCTCTTTCTACTAGGCTACTCTGCCCTTGACTCTTAGTTTCTAAGTAAAATGATACTCTCCATTATCAGTTTTCTTATACTTAAAAACTCTTCTATATCTTCTTATATTCTCTTCTTTATTTTGGTGCCCAAAATAGCTGTTATCTTAGCTGAGATGAATCCTTCTGCTTATGCCTTCAGTTCATGCTTTCCAGGAACCTACCACCTGGGAGCATTATTTGCCTGCTTTCTGTCTTTGTCTTTATTCTCATCTCAGCCTTGTCTCTCTTTGTTCTCTCATTGTTTCGTCTTTGTCTCTTTTCTATCTGTGTCCTTTTTTTCTCTTTTCCTCACTTAGAGAATGAAATCTCTGTCTGCCTCTGCATCTCTCTTTTACCTCTCATCTCTTCCTATTTACTGCTTCATTTGCCTCTGAGTGCTCAAGTCTGTATCTTTCTTTAAAAGTCTTTGACTCCTGAATAGGCAAACTCCCTCATACAAACTGAGACCTGGGAAAGAGCATAGTTTAAAAAGACCAAGGTCTCCCACTGCATCTGGGGACACTGCCAGTTACCTTCATCTATGTTTTACCACCGAAGTCCAATGACTTGGAGGAGAGAGTGAGGCCATTGACTTTGTACAACTCTGCCTCATTTAAATCCAATCCACTTGCAAGTTAAGACGTTATTGATTTTCTACAAGAATGAAAGATGAACAATAACAACCTGACCATACCATCCCCTCAAACTATCTTCCTATGCTTCTTCCTTTCAATGACAATGGTAGAATTTCCCATACTCTCTGCTTTCATTTTCTCCTCTCATACACACTTCTTGAATTCTGGTTTCAGAACTCCTATTTCACTGAAACCTTGTTTTGCTTTATCAAATGGCCTTTTCTTACTCTTCATCTTTCTTGAGCCCTTTATAGCTTTTTGAAATTGTTGGACACCATTAATGATGGCTACTTTCTCCTGTCTTCATTTCCATAAGATATTGCTCTTTTCTAATTGTTTTTTCTCTATGGCCTAAATGATTTTTTTCATGCCCTTTATAATATTATCACATATCTCCCAGTCTTTTAATTTAACTGTCTCAACAGGCCTAATACATATCGAACTAGCATATATCTAGTATTCATTTACTATATCAATAGTAAATAAGCTCTTTGAGGATAGGGACTATGTCATTTTTATCTTTATGTTCCCAGTTCCTGGCACATGGATACTTAATAATAGCAAGTGATATTTATAGAATTTATAGCAAAATGCTTCACAAATATTATCTCATTGAATCCTTACAACCACTCTGGAAAATAACTAATATTATATTCCCTATTTTACCGATGGGGGACTGAGGTTAAATGACTTACTCAGGGTTACTATGGGCTAGTAAGTGTCTGATACTGGATTTGAAATGAGGTCATTCTGACTTCAAGTCTCTGTTATTCTTTCTACTGTGCCACCAGCTGATGTAGGTAAACATTTGATAGATCCTTATTGAATTGACTACTATTCCTTTACATGGTTTCAAGTTGGTCCCCAAAGTTCATTGGAACCTAGTTTATTTCTAGGGAGCCTAGGAATTCTCTTGGTTGCATATATACCTGTAATTTCCTGATTTACTATTAAAAGTAATCTATCTTTTAACTTATAAGACTATGCACACTACTCCTCCCCCAGACCACATCTGATAAAACAGTTCTAACACCCTAAATAGCCTGGTCCTGAATCCTCATTAATCTCAGTCTAGCGAAAGAGAACAGCCTGGTCTGGTCAGGAATAAGTGAGGGTCACCAGGAGGCTCAGACCTCAGAGTGGGAGCTAATTCACAGTATGGATAGATCCCATTGCATCTCTTGAGTATAATCTAAGATCTCATTGTCTTTTGGGCCTGCTGTATCACATTGTGGTCTCAAATTGAGCTCCAATTACCAGTTCATTTTCTTAACTGTTTCTAGTCACATTTCAACTGTTCTTATATGTCTGGAGTTTTTTTCCTAACATCACATGTAGGATTTTTCAATTATCCATATTTTGTTAATGTTCAGTCATTTCAGTCATATCCACCTCTTATTAACTCCATTTGGAGTTTTCTTGGCAGAGAAACTGGAATAGTTCAACATTTCCTTCTTTATATTATTTTAAAGATGAGGAACTGAGGCACATAGGGTTATGTGATTTGCCCAAAGTCACATAGCTAATAAGTGTCAGAGGCTGGATTTGAACTCAGGAAAATGAGTCATCCTTATTCCAGAGTTGTCATTCTATCCATTATAGCATCTATTTACCTCATTTCCCTATAACATTAAATTTTATTAGCTCCAGGGAACCATTTTAATGTATCAAGATGTAGGAGCTTTGAATATTTTGAGGAACTTGAAGCTACCATTAAATGTATTTAAGTCATCTATAAATTAATAAACATGACACATATACTTTTATCTAAGTCACTATAAAAACACATAGTCTTTCTATATCTTTGGCTTGCAAAAGTTGGGTGAGAGTGAGTCAAGTTACCAGGGGTAGCAGATATCTCTTAGGAAGTGGTACCACCTTAGGTCCAAATTTTGAGACCTTACCTCTCTCTCTCTCTCTCTCTCTCTCTCTCTCTCTCTCTCTCTCTCTCTCTCTCTCTATATATATATATATATATATATATATATATATATATATATATATATATATATATATAGTTGGAATTCAGTTTCCTCTTTCTTGACCCTCATTTTTCAATCCTCCTTATGCTATATAGAGGATATCCTCATTCACAGAATGTCCTAATTCTGATATTTTTCCTTCACATGATAAAACAGTTACCTACTGGTGCTTTGCTGGCTCTTTGTCTAGAACTCTATATAAGTTTGACCCTAATGTTCTCTGGGTCTCCTACTCATCCAGGGTAATGATCTTTTTTTCTTTGTCCATAGAAATTCTTGGGATATTTTATGTAATTGTGGAGAGGTTACAATATGCATTCCCCAAGGATGAAATCAGAGCTTTTCTCAATACATTGAAATACTGAAACATTTTGAAAACATGCAGCATAAAAATTTTTTTCTTTCTTGGAAGTTGCACTATATTTAACCAAAATATATTCGAATAAAATATCTCCAGGCTACCACAGTATTGATGGTTCCCTATATGGATGGAAATTTGTGCTCAAATGGCCAGATGTATGCAAAATAAAGGGAAAGTGGAAGCTTTGAACAAGTCTCAGGATAAAAAACATAAGACTAAAACTTCATCCCAGGGATTTGTTTCCATTAAAAAAAATGGAGCCTATAAAAGTTATTTAAAGAAGTGGATTAGCTATGTCTCTTTCCAAACATCCAGGGAAGACAACATGAGCCAATATGAGTTAAACATAATTTTTCTTTTGTTTCCCCAAACCAACAAAAACAATAAAGCTAATTTCTTCAAGTATAAAATCTGAGCATAGAAATTTTTGGTTTTTTGAATAGTTGAATAACACTTCAGTTATCTGTTTGAACATGGGTATCTAAGTAGGAATGTGGTTTGAATAAGCATTATTAAATTTTCAGTGTGAAAATGTACATCACAAGTCAGCAATTGCTCCAAATCATGGTGTAATTTATTGTTTTGTTTAGGCTTTTAAAAGTGCTAATAATGTAGATTAAACTTTCTCTCTCTCTCTCTCTCTCTGTATGTGTATATATATATATATATATATATATATATATACACACACATACATACATACATACTTTTGTTTTGGTTCCTTCCCCCCCCCCCCATAGCCTGGTTGTTAAACATTTACCAGCACACTCCTATATTGGTCTATAAACATTGTTTGAGCTCTGCAATAGTTCAATAAAAACTCAAGATTAAATCATCACCAGACTTGTGGCCAGGTGACTGGAGACTAAAAATAATAATACTGGCATTTATACCACTTTAAGGTTTGCAAAGTGCAGCAAGATTACTATTTCATTTGAGTTTTATAATACTCGTACCTAGGACACAGAAAAGACTTAAGAAGTAAATATAAAGATCAAGGACTTGTTATGATTAAAATTAAAGTAAACTGAGGCACAAAATTTCCAGTATAGTCAATTTATTGGCAAAGTACAAATTTGCCATAAACAAGATCTTATCCTTTTTAACAAAGCTAAGTCCTCAAAATGGACTTGCATTCTTTTTATTGTAGAATAAAGGAGGTAAAACCAAAAAATAGAAGTGAGCATCACAGATGAGTAAAACAATATGACTGGTCACAAAGCTTGTAACATCATAAATGTGAGGAAGAAAATGATTGGCTGGAAATTAGGAATGAGAGGCTATCCTGTCCTTAGAAATGATCATCATTTGAGTCCATCTGCCTAGACAGTTTAGTGATAGTGGAGTAGACTGCTTTGCATAACAGATCAGTTTCTCTGACATTCACCTGCATTCTTCAAGAATAACAGATTTCCTTGACAGAAGAATAGAACAGTGATTATCAAAATATCTGAAATTCTAAGCTTAGCTCAGAGACAATGAGCAAGATAAAGGACTTTCCAGTTTCCAAACTGAACTCTGAGATGAATGAAACATGACTTGGACAGTTACAAAAATGTCGGCAGTGATACAGAATGGAATCAATAACTAAATGGAATCAATTTGATTTTCACAATTTTCAGATTCAAAGGGAAGACTTTCACTGAGAGACTATTTTCTCTACAAATAATTCTGACAAATCTTAACCTGGTTTCCAAAGCTACAGCAGAACAAGCAGAAGAAGAAATCTTAAATATAGTTACACAGAGATTGGTCACAGGTGACAGCTGGTATCAAATTCCTTTCAGCTCTTCAAAAAGCATAGCAATTATAAATTCATTTGTTTGTTGATTTGGACCTAGAAGGGACTTGAAAGGCCATCTAGTCTGACTCCTTAATTTTACAGGTGAAGAAACTAAGATCATTGAGTTTGTAATTTTCCTAGGGTCACTTGGTAGTAACTATCAGAGGTAGGATTTGAACCCAGATCTTCTGGTTCCAAAATGAAAGTGCTTTCCAGTTTGCCATATAACTTCATTCAATAAAATTTATTAAGCACTTACTATTCTTATTAGCTACATTATTAGCTTATTAACTGGGCATTGGGGGGGAGTTAAAAATAAATAATACAGGGTGGCAATCTAGAATAGGAATAGAAGACACATACTCAAATAAATATAATACAAATTATAGTATAAAGGTTTGAGTAGTAGAGCATGGGACAGGAGGTAGCATGAGTTGGACAGGATTCTGTCATCACTTTAACTATGATCATCTTCCTGTAATCCCTGGGTTGAAACCAACCCAGATCCCTGAAACTGGAAGTCTCGTTAATAGTAGTGTACCCCAAACCACTAGATCTGCTTCTAGACCAGCCCCCTTAGCCATCATTAAAGGGTAAAATCACTGAAAAAAATCACCACCAGTAATAACTGTCACTAACAGGCAAATGAACACAGGAACCCTGAAAATGGCAGCGCTGTTCTCCAGATCATCCTTCCTAATTCCAACCCAATCTTCACAGAAAACTCCTATGGAAAAGGGGCAGCTATCACCACCAAATGCTTTTCAAATGCCACTTGTAGGGTAGACAAGCTAGCAAGACATGCTGGAGAAGAGATAAAAGGCAGAATGTGCTAGTCAGGTCAAATCAAGTACCACCATCTTGATCACCATATCCCCTCAGACCTTGATGGAGATATCCTAGAATCTTGACTTCCACTGCTTCAAGCCCAGTGCCCAAAGCCCTCATTCTGGGAAACAACCCTTGTGTAGATCTAATCTGGCAACTGTTCTTACAGGTGCTACAGCCACAGCTACCAAGAATCTCAAAAGGAAGCTGCTTGTCACCAAAGTCCTTGGCGCTGGCAACTGGCTCAGTATTAGAAATTTAAGTAGAAAAACATGAAAGAGATATTGCCATCTGCTTTACTGCTATGTCCTAAGAATCATAGAATCCTCCCATCCAAACTTCTGCATGTATTGTCTACCAGGGGCTGTGGCCCACCAGGTTATGGCAAATGGGCTAAGGGGTAGAGACAGAGTGTGAGCTTTTGTTTTACTATAGTCCAGCCCTCCAACAGTCTAGGGAGAACTGGCCCCCTATTTAAAAAGTTTGAGGACCACTGGATCCCATTGGAATGTGAACTCCTTAAGAGGAGGGTCTTTTAGTTTTACTTTTCCATTATATCCAGCCTTGCCAGAGTGCTTTTAATATAATAGGTGCTTCATTAATGCATTAATTATTCAAGTTCATAAGAAAATTATAAAGAGGGAGAAATAATTTCTTGTTGTGGGATAGGAGCAGGGAATCAGGGAGATAGGATTTGAACAAAGCCTTGAAAGACGTGTAGAACATCTACATGACAAAGTAAATAGAGTGCTGAGCCTGGAGTCAGGAAGGCTCATCTTCCTGAGTTCAAATCTGCCATCAGACACTCACTAGCTGTGTGACTGTAAGCAACTCACTTAACTCTACCTCAGTTTCCTCATTTGTAAAATAAGCTGTAGAAAGAATAGCAAGAAAACCCCAAATGGATCAGGAAGAGTCAGACATCACTGAAAAACTGAGAAAGATGGATAGAATATCAAGAGATAAGGGCAAGGAAAGGGAAGGGAATAGGTATTTTTATATGGCTCCTCCTATGTGCTGGAAACCACAGTAAGCAGTTTTTGAAAATATTGTCTCATTTCTCATAACACTCCATATATTATTCCCACTTGAGGTAATTGTGGCCCACAGAAGTGAAAAAACTTACCCACAGTTACATAGACTACATGGTTGTCTGTATTTGAACTCAGGTTTTCCTGATTCTAGGTTTAGTGCTCTATCCATTAAACCTTCTTGCTGCTTCTGGTAAAGCTTTTCAAGTATAAGGAAGGAAGTTTTGTGTGTGTGTGTGTGTGTGTGTGTGTGTGTGTGTGTGTGTGTGTGTGTGTGTGTGTTTGTGTGTGTGTGTGTGTGTGTGTGTGTATGTGTTAAAAGACAAGATTGAAAAGGTAAAATGAAGTCAGGTGATAGTGGAAGATTTTGGATATAAGGCTAAGTCATTTGTCCTTGTTAAGTTTTGGTAGTTATTAATGGTTTCCACGCTATTTGGGGATATTTAACTGTGGAGCAAATATACTTTGTCCTAATAATGTCATTGGAAGAAACAACAAATTTAGAACCAAAAGACTTTGTCCTGAATGTCTAAGTAATCTTAAACATCTTATTTTACCTTCTCTGGTGAATATTTATTAAGCACCTACTATATATTAGATATTGTGGTAAATGATGGAGGCACAAAAAGAATCCAAAGACATTTCCTGCCCTCAAAGAGCTTTCAGTTTAGTGAAGGAGAAAACACACACACACACACACACACACACACACATTTATAAACCAAGATATACCTAAAATAAATAGTAAATAATTAACAGAGGGAAAGCACTGGAATTAAGAGGAATTGGGAAGAATTTCCTGAAGAAGGTGGAATTTTAGCAAGAATTTAAAGGAAACCTTGGAAGTCAGTAGTTATAATATAAAAAGGAGAAAGATCTGGGCATGAGGACAGCCTGAGAAAATTTCTGGAAGCAATTATTAGAGTGTTTTGTTGGTGGAACAGACAGGAGGGCCCTGTCATTGCATCAAAGAGTATATGGCCTTAAGGTATAAGAAGACTAGAAAGGTAAGAGTGACTAGGTTAGGAAAGACTTTGAATACCAGAATGTTTTTTTTTGTTTTGTTTTTTATTTTTTTGTTTTTGGTTGAGGCAATTGGGGTTAAATGACTTGCCCAGGGTCACACAGCTAGGAAGTGCTGAGTGTCTGAAGCCAGATTTGAACTCAGATCCTCCTAACTTACAGGGTGGTGCTCTACCCACTGAGCCATCTAGCTGCCCTAACCAGAAAGTTTTGTATTTAATCCTGAAGGAAAGAGGAAGCCACTGGAAACATGATGTGAGTTTAAGACATCAGAATCTCCATTAATCTCTAGAACTATTAAAAGATCACAGTCTTGAGCTGGCCAAAAGCCATCTAGTCCAACATGGTCTTTTTACAGATGAGAAAACTGAGGCTGGAGATGGTTAAATGATTTTCTCAAAATCAATCAATGAGTATTAGTGGTAGGATTTGAACCCAAGTTCTCTGCCTGCAAAAACCAATGTGTCTTCCATTACCACAATGCTTACAATACAAATACATTTCCAGTGAAAGGAGAACCTAAAGGCTCCAGCGAATATTAATTCATATTTAACTTTTAAAAGATTGTTCACCAAAAGATTTTGCAAGGGTCAATGTAGGAAAAAATTACCTATGCATATGTTTTGTAAATAAAAAGCTTTAAAAAAAAAAAGGTTTTTCACTCTTTTTGTGAATTTAACCTATTCTACTGTAGGAGGAAAGAACATTGTCTTTCAAACTTTCAATTTATAATAATAATTTCTACTGGTCAAGTAGGTCAGATTAAAATAGATTTCATTTCATTCTGCATCAGTAGAAGAGAGATCCAGGAATGCAAAAGAAAGTATTGAAGAAAAATCAGGACAGTACCAGAGGCAGTGACTTTTATCACTAAGAAGTCTTCTGAAGTGGTATTAAGAAGAAATGGAGGATCTTCATTTATTTTAAGAATGTAGCTAATTGGAAAGGTTGGGTAGAATTTTTATGATCCTTATTTTACAAAAGAGGAAACATAGGATAGGAAAAAGAGTAATGAAAGAAAAGAGGTCCCAATGAAACACATTTTTAAAATATGCATTAGAGGGAAAAGTAAAGTTCAGAAGAGGACATTGACAAGTAGGGAAGATTTGCTACTATAAGATTAAATATATATATATGGTTAAATTATATAAATTTATGAAATATTATAAATATTTATAAAAATAAATATTTAATATTTAAGTAAATATAATTATTTAAATAAATATAAATATTTATAAAAATAAAACATTTATACAAAATTATATAAATTATGAAATATATAAATTTATTAGTTAAATTAAATATATATATTTATTAGGTCAAATTTATATATGTGTGTATATATAGTATATAAAACCACATAAATTTGGCACAGTGTATAGCTGTGTGTTTGTATGCATGTGTATATGGGTGTGCATATATGTATACACAATATAAATGCACAATACACACACACACACACACACACATATATATATATATATATATATATATATATATATATATATATATATATATATATATAATTTGAATGTAACTCTAATTACATGTGCTGTTCACCTGGGCAGTGCTGTGATGTAGAAGAGGGACTCAAACAGATGCTAATCAAGAGTCATGATTGGAATAGCTAGAAAAAGACAAAAAAAATTGTACCTGCATTATCATTAATTATGCCGGACTAAAATTAACTTAATTAAAATTTCTTTTCCATTAAGGATTGGAGTAAAATGATAGCAATGAAAAGACAGTGAATTATAAGGGGACACTTTATTCAAGTAGGAAGAAGGCAAGGAGTTATGTTGCTACTTGCTGAGATTGAATTAGACTCTACTTAACTCATCCCTCTTCTAAAAGGAAGAGAAGTGTATTACCAGCACTATGGGAGATATAAGCTTTTAATTTATTCTTGTCTGGGGCAGCATCTACTTGCATCTTTCATCTACATGGCAGCACTAACCAGGTAAGAAATCCTGGTGAAATCAGGACTACATTTAAAAAAAAAAAAATAACTGTTTAATAGATATTTGCTATTCCACATACAAATTTCTTTTTTATTCTTCATGTTGTTGATGTTTGTTAATAATTATAAAAACAATAATATTGGAGCTGAAATCAGAGCAAATATGAATTTGAATCTTTCCTTTGTCATTTATTAGTGTCAGACTATGGACAAATCAATTAAATGTTGAGTCTCAGTTTCTAAAAATCTGTAAAATGGGGCCAAATATCTATAGAACTTAATACACAGTATTGTTGAGAGACTTGAATAAGATTGTATAAAGTGCTTTGTAAGCCTGAAAACACTATATGAATTCCAGTTGTCATTAAAAGTTCACAAAGCACTTTATTTACATTATTGCATTTTTTCCCTTCATAACAATCAAACAACAAGGATGTATTAAGCATCTACTCTGTGCAGTTTTAGTAGAAGCTGGGATACAAATATTAAAAACTCTGATTTAGATTCTATTATTATGCTAGTATTAGTGATGAATAGACTAAGATTGAGAGAAATGAAAAAACTTGTATAGAATCACAGTTATTAAGCGAATGAGGAAATATTTGAACTTAGTACTTTCTTACCCTCAACCTAGTGCTCTAACTTCCTCATTTTATAGCTAAAGATAGTGAGGTCATAAGAAGTCAACTGTCTTCTACAACATCATGGTGTAGTATATTGTGGAGCCTAGTTAGAATAATATTTTTTAAACTGTTTAAATTCACCCAAAATAAATAAGGCTTTTTCTTCCTTTTGAATTTAGCAACATTTCTTTTTTTTTAAAGCACTTATCTCTATAAATCTAAGGCTTTTGTTTATAAATTTTTCACATACATTTCCTAGTAGGTTCACTTTGTAATAAGACTCTCATGAATTAATTTGATAACCCAGAGGCAAAAGATAATGTTAGAATTTCAATAAGATTTAAATTAATTTTGATTTGGAAATCACTGGAGAATACTCTTCGACTTTCTGCAATCAATGGAATTAGTTGCCAATAGGAGAACTATAAACACACAATAGGAATACAATTTATGTGGTGTATTGCATTATTTTACACAGAGCATTAATTCATACCTTCAAAATTATTCTGTTCTTTAGTATCTTGGTTCCACAAAAAGAAGAAAAACAACAACTCAAGACATATTTTTCCCTAATGGATGGACTCAAATATTAATTCTACCATGAGAGCTGTTATTGAAATAAATGTGATTTATATCTAAGATTTCAATTCATAACCATTTTTTCATTCTGAGAATGAAATTATTAAATGCCAATAAAAAGTTCAAGTATAGACCTGATTGGATATGTAGAGGGGACCATATGGCATCTGAGTGAGGGCCCTTATATACATAATTCTATGACCATATGATTTCCTCATTTCTTCCCTTCCTCCCTTCCTTAATTAAACACTGTGTGAAACATAAAATAAGACATGGTAGCTGCCCTCAAAGAACTTAGATATTCTATTTGAAGTGACAGGACTAATATATAGGAAACATATAGAATAATATAGATAATGTATAATTAATTGCTAAGAAATGTAGTACAATTATAAAAGCAATATAAATTGATGAAACATAATAATGTGACCTAGAATAGTCAGATCAATATTTATGGAGGAAGTAGAATTTAAAAGAATTGTGGTATTTGAATAAGGTTTTAAAAAAAAAAGCCCTCCTTCCCCCCAGATAAATAAACTCATTTGATCCAGATTTGTTCTAATTCTTTAACTTTTCAGTTGTGCCTGACTCTTTGTGACCCCCCTTGGGGTTTTCTTGGCAAAGATACTCAAAAGTGTGCCTTTTCCTTCTCTAGCTCATTTTACAGATAGGAAAACTGAGGCAAACAGGGTTAAGTGATTTGCCCAAGGTCACAGTGGGTTGAACTTAAATCTTCCTGACTCTAGGCTTGGCACTCTATCCACTGTGTCAAGGAGTTGCCCCTTGTTTGTTCTAAAAGATTACCATTAATGAGAGAGAAAGAGGAATGAAATTAACAATGATGGGAGTAAATTCATAGAGTAAAGGCAAGTTGATGATAATTCATGAGTGGTAGGATTTTTTTTTTTTGTAGGGGAATTGTGACTTCTTTTGAAAATAAGTAATTATTTTTCCTGCCTGTAGATATGTAGCTGCTTCTTGGTTTGCTTATGTGGGGTGCTTTTTCTCAGGGGAGTTAAAGAAAGCAATCTGTCTCTTGTTCTATATGAGACTCACAATATTTCAACAGCCAGGGGACATTCTGTAGTTGCCTTTCTTAAGCACATCAGTAAAATAAAGGAATGAAAGAATGACTTTTTGGATCACTGAATAAGTCTTCCCCAAGAAAGAATATAGTTTTTTCTCCCTACCAATACTTGGATGTATGAATGGAACATATAACACCTACTTAAGTAACATTTAGCTTTCTATTAATTTTCTTGGGTAGATTTTAAGAAGGGTGATTTTGATTTTGATTGGTGCCTTTGGAGCCAGCTAGGTGGCTCATGGATAGAGCCTGACCTGAACTCAGAAAGCCATGAGTTAAAATATGGCCTTAGGCATTTACTAGCCTTGTGACTCTGGTCAAGTCACTTAATACTGTTTGCCCTAATTTATGGGAGAAAGAAATGGCAAAATGATCTAATATATCTTTGCCAAGAAAACTCTATGATCAGTATTAGTTTGCTAGTTGGCAGGAATGAACAACAATAAATTGATTCCTCAGTTGTGTCATATGGATGTAATAGAATAATATTGGGCTATAAGAAATAACAAGAAGGCAAGTTTTAAAAGAACCTGGAAAGGCTTATATGAACAGATGCGAAGTGAAGTGAGCAGAACCAGGAGAACATTGCATACAGTATCAGCAATATTGTGTTATGAACAACTTAGCTCTTGTTGGCAATACAATGATCAAGATAATTCCAAAGGACTCATGATAGAAAAAACTATCCACATCCATAGAAAGAACTGATGGAGTCTGAATGTAGATAGAAGCATACTATTTTCACTTTATTTTTTATATTTGTTTATTCTTTTATAACATGACTAATATGGAAATGTTTTATATGATCACACATATAAAAACTATATCAAATTATTTACTATCTTAGAAAAGAGGTGATGAAGGAGGGAGGGAGATAATTTGGAACTCAATTTTTTTAAATGAATAAAAATGTATCTTTACATGTAATTGTAAAAAATAAAATACTATTAAAAACTCACATTTCCATAATTCTTCATCTGTCTTTCTGAGTGATTCCCAACCCAACTAGGGTTTACCAGCTAATTGGGGCTGTATGGAGTTGTCTAAAAGAGGTAAAGTGGAAGTAGAAAAGAGGAACCAATGTGTTGCAAGGGAGAGAGATGGCCATTTTCTTAGTATACACCTGCAATAAAATGCAAGAATGTGACCTGAATGATAGATACTGTGAAGATATCCAGTAGTTTGTCTGCCCAAGTCTTTTGATAAGTCTATAACTATTACATATTACCTCTCACACAAGGGTTCATTAATAATAAAGATGTATACAAGGGCAGATAGATGGTGCAGTGGATAGAGCACTAGCCCTGAAGTCAGAAGGACCCATCTGACCTCAAACACTTAACATTTCCTAGCTGTGTAACCCTGGACAAGTCACTTAACCCCAATTGCCTCAGGAAAAAAATATACAAAAGGACAATACAACTTTGAGAAGAGAAGTTATCAGTAGGTGTTGTCAAATGAATTGAGTCAATGGCTGAAAAAGAATGACTTCTTTACAACTTTCTTGGAAGATGCTCACTCAGCCTCTGCATAAAGACCTCAACTGACCAGGAAATTCTTCTCTCTCAGGGTAACACATTCCACTTTGGGAAGTTGTTGTTTTTAGATGTTTCCTAATTTTGACATTTGTTATTGACATTTCCTAATGTTGTGTTGCCATGGTGACTTCATAGTTTTTCCCACAACTTAATTGGCATAATTTCTGCCCATGTCATCCCTTCTACCTCCTGCAGCTGAAGAATAAGTAAAGTCACCAGTTTCTCCTCCTCCTTCATTGTGTCTTTGGGCTCTTAAGTCTCTATGAATCTTCATGATGGAAAGTCATCTAAGATTGCTTCTTGTATGATTTAGGGTAAGACTGAAGAAGACCCAAGTGCTTCTGTAATACATCAAGGAGAATTTATTCTTAAAAATAGCTCTATGATATAAGTAATATAATTATTGTTATTCCCATTTTCCATATGAGGGAACTGAGGGTTTGAGAGCTGAAGTCCTTTGCTTATTGTCACACAGTTAACAAGTGACATTATGTAACTTTAACCCAGGTCTTTTTACCCCATGTCCAGCATTTATCCCTCACTATACCATCAAAAGAATAATATTAGAGGGAGGCACTTTTTCAACCCCCCATTTAGTAACTGACATCAACATAATGCTTAAAGTATGCCAAATGGCTTATATACATTATCTCCTTTGATCTTCAACAATCCTCAAAGATAAGTACTGCCAGTCCCCATTTTACAGATGAGAAAACAGATTAAGTGACTTGCTCCTAGTTACACAGCAAGTAAGTATCAGAGAGAGAATTAAACTCAGTTTTCCATGACTCCCAGATCAGTACTAAACCACAAGCTACTTTATTTAGAAAATAAGTAATTTTTTTCATCAAAGATCTTTAATTTTTGAATGATGTAGAGGAAATGTATACTTTGCATAAAGGCTAAATCAGGTGATTTTTTCAGATCATTTAATTAATTAATTTATTTGTAAAACATTTCCATAAAAGTCATGTTGTAAAAGAAAATATAGGTTCACCCATCTTCCAAAAAAAACCCTTAAGAAAAGTAAAGTTAAATAAAAGTTTCAATCTGTATTCAGACATAATCAGTTCTTTCTCTGGGTTATGGATAATATTTTTAATAATAAGTCCTTCAGAGTAGTTGTGGATTATTGTATTGCTGAGAGTAGAAAAGTCATTCACAGGTGATCATCCCAAAATTTTGTTATTAACATAATATGTTCACAGCACATTTCACTTTGCATGTAGAACTTTCCAGGTTTTTCTGAGAGCAAACTGTTGATCATTTCCTATAGAACAATAATATTCCACTAAGATTCTTTTATATGAATTTATTACATAGTTAAACCCAGGATGAGTTACAATCAGAAGTACCTCTAGGAACTCATGTGTAGGTCTTGGCTATATAGTATCAGAATATCTGGTTGGAAATGGAAAAATCCAACTAATTTAAATCAGTTTTTAAATAGCTTATATAAGAGAAAGGCTGAAATAAGTTATGTGAAATAATATGAAGTCAAGTCATCAAGCATTTATTAACTGCCTACTTTGTGCCAGGAAAAGTACTGGGAAATAAAAAAAGTCGAACCAGTGACCTCAGTTACATAGAAAAGGAAATCTTGATATAACAATAGTTGACATTTATGTCACTGGATAAAAGAGCATTTATTAAGCACTTACTATCTGAAAGCAGCTAGGTCACTCAGTGGATAGAGCTCTAGGCCTAGAGTCAGGAAGACCTGAGTTCACACCTTGCTTTGGACACTTACTAGCTGTGTAAGTGACCCTGGGCAGGTAACTTAACCTCTGTTTGTCTTAATCCACTGAGAAGAAAATAGCAAACCGCTGCTAGAATTTTTGCCAAGAAAATCTCATATGGGGCCACTGAGTCAAATGTGACTTAACAATAATCTGCCAAGTGCTATGTTAAATCCCAGTTTTGCAAAGTGCTGTAAGACTTAGCATGTACATTTCTGTGAAGAAGAAATTATTTCTATCATATATGCTTTCTAACTATGTACAGAAAAGTTATTTTTCCATAGTCATATAGTGAATGGAAAAGACACAATTTTACTGACTCAGATTCAGTATGCAAGTTCACTGACTCCTGTTTAAGACCCTCTGATTTAAAGAAAGCCAAGTGAGAGATTTACATGAACTGATGCTGAGTGAAATGAGCAGAACCAGGAGATCATTATACACTTCAACAATGATACCGTATGAGGATCTATTCTGATGGAAGTGGATATCTTCAACATAGAGAAGAGCTAATCCAATTCCAATTGATCAATGATGGACAGACTCGGCTACACCCAGAGAAGGAACACTGGGAAATGAGTGTAAACTGTTTGCACTTTTGCTTTTCTTCCCAGGTTATTTTTACCTTCTGAATCCAATTCTTCCTGTGCAACAAGAGAACTGTATAGCTCTGCACACATATATTGTATCTAGTATATACTATAACATAATTAACATGTATAAGACTGCCTTCCATCTAGGGGAGGGGGTGGAGGGAGGGAAGGGAAAAGTTGGAACAAAAGTGAGTGCAAGGGATAATGTAAAAAATTACATAGGAATAGGTTCTGTCAATAAAAAGTTATAATTAAAAAAATAAAAAGTGGCTCCTAATTCTCAGCTTCTCACAAGACAATCCTGAAACCAGAGTCACCCCTAGGAGCACTCTACCTGAGGAATCCACCTATATCTGTCAGAAAGCCCTATCCCAGAGCAATCAAGTATGGCCACTGATAAATGCCATAAACTAACCAAAAAGCCAAGGAGAAAAAGGAATTTGTGTGGAGAGCCAAAATACAACTATGTTAGTGAAAAGTAAGGAACACAACTGCATTTGTCTCCCATCCAACTGTGACATATGACCAAATCCACCTCTGGAAATTGCTATGCTTTGTCCATCTGTCAAGCCAATGATGCTGGTGAAGGGCTGAGATGAGATGTTACAGGCCCATTTAAACGATATGACAGTGTTTACATATGTACTCATGTTTCTAGAATTTAGGAATATTAAAAATATATAGGACATCAGACCTGACTCTGTAGATACCCAACTGGAGGGGAAAGGGGGAGGAAAGAGATGGCAAAGAATTTTCTCTCTTCCCTCTTCATGTTATCTTATTAAAAAAAAATAATAACTCGCTTAAGATAACTAGACTAAGGGATGAATTTAGTATTATTGTGATAAGCTGGGTTATAAGAAAGAATCTGTAGTCAGGTAGGAAACTTGGGTTAGGAAGCTGGGTCATAGCCCTGATACTCTGATATTTACTAATTTTGTGATCTTTGTACAGCCTGTCTTCCAGTGCTGCAACCCTGTGAATTCTTAATTTCCTTCAAAGTGCAGCTCAAAGGTTACCTTCTATATGAGGCCTTTTTCTAATTCTTCCAGGTATTATTAATAATGCCTTTCCCACTCTTACAAAATTCTTTTTCTTTTTTTTTTTTTTTACATATAGAAGCACCAGGAGCATTGGATAGAGCTGACCAGAAAAATCTGAATTCAAGTACTACCTCTAACATATATACAGTCTGATTCTGGGTCAGTCACTTAACCTCTAAGTGATCTATGAAACTCTCTAAAACTCTGAATTGTAGGGAAAGGATTAATCTACATTGGTAGATGAAATTTCCTCACATGAGAGTTTCCTAAACCAATGATATCAAAGATCTAGTTCTGTAAACTTCTAAAAGGTCAAGACTTATTTTATTTTTCTTTCTACATGACTAGTCCCAAGTATAGCTCATGTTGCTTCTGTTTTCTTCACTACAAAGAATGGTAACAGGGAGTTGATAGCCAAGATAGCCAAAGAGATAGTAACAGAGTATCTTGTTGGTCTTGATGTATTCAAGCCACTGACCCTGATGAATTATATCCTCTTGCTATGGAAAAGACCATTCCTCCAACTTTTCTGCTCCTTACATTCCATATTGTCCTCTGACTCCATTTTCCCCAAACTTCTCCAACCAAACCAAGCCTTTATTCCTTCTAATTCTTTCATTTTCTCCCTGATTTTGCTTAAATCCCATCCATATCCTCCTCAGTTTTTATTTTTGCTCTCACCAAACCTTTATTTCCATACATTCCCTGACATTTCCTCCTTGGTTTTTCTCCATCTATTTCTGACCTTGTATCTGATTCCATCCAAACTTTGGCTTTTGATTCTCTCTCTGAAACTACTTCCAAAAAGGAAAATATTAGAAAGAGGGATTTAGAATTAAAAGAAACTTTTAGGGATTATCCAAGTCCTTCATAAAAACTGTCCTTGAGTCATATAAACAGAACAAATGATAGAGTTTTTTTACTTGAACTTCAGGTCCTTAGGTGTTTTCCCTCTTCCAAATAAATTTCTTCCTCTCACAAACAACTCCTTCCTATTCCCTGTTGGGCACACCTTAATTTTCCAAATGAACATGTTCTAACTCCCACCTTAGGCTAGTGATTTCGGTGGGACTGTCAGAAAGGGAGGGGGTTACTGTCTTTAAACATTTTGACAGTAGAATAATAATAACACATACAAGGGGCAGCCAGGTGGCACAGTGCATAGAGCATCAGCCCTGAAGTCAGGAGGACCTGAGTTCAAATCTGGTCTCAGACACTTAATATTTCCTAGCTGTGTGACCTTGGGCAAATCATTTAATCCCAATTGCCTCAGCAAAAATAAATAAATAAATAAAATAATAACATATACATGCACATGCATACACACAATTTGATTTTGTATCCAATGCCAATAATGTTTGAAAAATGCAGCAAAATTAGAAAGGTGCTATACACTGCTTTTTTTTCTGAAAACAATTGTTAAATATTTACCAGAATGCCTGTTACTGCTGTGTGCACATTGCTTGAACTCAGTAAGAGAGCAATAGAAGGCTTAGAGAATGATGATATCTTCAGACTAAGGGACTGGTGACTCTAGGCTAATAAAAAATAACAACAATAAGAAAATAGCTTCCATTTTGGTAAAGCTACCTTTAAGGTTTGCAGAGTGCTTTATCCATTATCTCGTATGAGCTTCATGACATTCCTGTCTGCTCCACTTTTGATAACTATCACTTATTTAACAGTAGACCATTATTAATGCCATTGAGTTCAAGTCAGTTGCACAAATTTATTAACATTAATGGGAGAAAGCTGCAATAGGCAGAAAGAGGACTGGCGAAGCTGTCAACATCTCTGGTGGTGCTATGTCCACCCAGGACCAGAAATACTGCCCTGATATCTGGGGAGAGAAAGAAATGTTGGTATTGCTGATGTGTGAAATTAAGCAATCATTCTCAGAATCTCAGAATGACTGAGTGAGAAGGCAAAAAGGGAGGCAGGGGTTTAGAATCTCCAAGGACCTGTCCATTCAGCATGGAGTGTCAATGTACACTCCTGGTGTGCCAGTCCTCAGGGGAATAGGAATCTGTGGATAGATTTTTGGTAACTCCCCCATAGTCTGGGCTTGGGTCAGACCAAAAAAATGATAACTCTCATTTCTCTGTCCTTTCCTTAATTGCAAGCATACACATAATTTTCTTTATAACAGACTTGTGTAGTACAAAGTGTTTATGTTATTGTTTCCATTTTACACTTGAGGAAATTGAGGCAGCAACCTAGGTCAGAAGTGTCAAAGCCAGGTCTCAAAATCCTATATTCTTATGTAGTCTTACCATTATGCCTTATTACTACCTAGAAGGTATCTGTGATGACTTTATGCCTTCAGATTCATTGGCCGTTGTGTACCTGCCAAATCCTATCTAAGATTATTCCCAACACTGATGCCCAATGATGGGGATTATACTTCACATAAAATTATAATCTTTCATGGAATCACAGACTCTCTTTGGTACTGTGCAACTAGCTATAAATTACTCTCCAAATCTCTCTCTGTCTCCCATCTTGGTTATCAGGTTCATATCGAATTATTGTTAGATTTAGACCTCTAACTTGTTCTTTTCTTCCTTTCCACATCACTGCTGGTTGCTAAGCATACACCAAAGTTTTATTGAAGCAGCTGTGATTTGGAGTGGCAAAAAGCATTTCTTCTAGTTTGAAAGACTATTTTTCACACAGCTTATCCCTCTGTCTTTTCCAATTACCTGTTATTTGGCCCTCCCTGCACATTTTTATTGCTTTAAAAATCTTCCATTTGATTTTCATTCACCTGAAGACTGTGATCTTTTCCCCTGCTCTATTTTCTCCTTTATCTCTCATAGTTCTTAGTTGCTTTATCTCAGACACTATCTTTTACAGGTGTTCTTTTCTAATCCTCTGAAATGCTAATATCTTCTTTTTCAAATTATTTTTATCTTGAATATAGTTTTGTACTTCTCTCAAAATTTCTTTTTTCTCCAGTAAATCCTGGATTCACACAGCAGAACAGCTTGAGTACCAAGAAAGCCTTGCCAGCTTAAAAAATAACCAATCTCTGTTTTCTTGTAGTCTTTAGCTCTATAAAATGTAGTCATAGGAAAGTCTTGTTAAAGCTTAGCTGTTTGGCACATGTATAGAATCTCTAGATTGGAGGAAGCAGAAAAGGACTCAATGTTGATTGTAAATCAAGTCCTAGACAGTTATTTATTTCTTCCACCCTAAATACATGCTTAAAACACCAAAACCTCAAAAGAAAACTGCAAAAAGAAATTTTGACTTCTATTTTATTTACATTAAGATGTAATGTAGTTTGTAGGGCTATTGAATAGTTTGCATCTCATTTCAACTTTGTGCTCTCCAAGCAATTTCCTCCAAGTCTACATATTCTAGCAAAGCTAGCCTGTAGTTAACCTCTAACAAGTGGTCATTATCTTTGATGCTTCTAATCAATTATAAACAAGGGACCAGAATCTTTAGACTTCTTTAACTCATAAGGTTGCTTCTAAACCTGAACATATCTACCTCAATATCTGTACTCAGGAAAGGAAATGTAAAGCAAAAAATGCACCCAAGAGATCCAAGATCCACACTCAGTCTTGTTTGAACTTAGACATGTACTTTTTAAGCTGCCATGTATTCTCAACTTCCATGTAGCTAGGATGGGGGGGGGGGAAGATACCAATCTCTCTCTCTTCTCTGGGAAGAGTTTCAAATAGCCCTGGCATGTTTCTTAGATAGAAAGAGAAGAATAACATAGAACACAGTCATTCCCTTGTTAAGATACATCCAATCAGTATTTCTTTCTGCTCTGTATCAAATAAAGGAATTGATTCTCATGTCAAAGTGCTCAAGTCCCTTCCACATAGAACTGTTCCCCTGGAAAATGGCAGGGTACCAACCCAATACTCAACGAGGTATACACTAACCCATTATTTGATGCACACATGTTTCACTTGTTAAAAATAAAAGCTGAATGAAGGCATTCTTATCTGTAAACCTTTGGATAATTCCTGGAACATAATATGAGCTTAATAAATGGTTGCTGATTGGTTAACTGATTTTCCCTATAGGCCGTGGTTCTAGTGGCTTGCCATATTATAGAAGCAGTGATTAAAGATCATTGTTTTACTCCATTTTAGCTTCTTCCAAGCATTTCAAATATAGCATATCATTTGTAAAGAGGTACAGAGATGGAGAAAACAAATAACTGAAACACGTCCAACTCTTTGTTATCCCATTTGTGATCTCACTGACAAAGATACTGGAGTGATTACCATGATGGCTGCAAAGGAATTATTTGAATCCCTACAATATGCTAGCCCCAAAGGCAGCTCCAGGGACTAAGGAGGAGTACAATCTGGTCCCTTCCAACACTTACAAGTGAATAGTGGGCTGTATCTGTGAAGAGTTCAAACATCTGGTTCTGCCTTCACAAAGGCAAGACACCGTGTTGCCCTAACTGTGCCCCACAAGTCGAGTCCCTGAGGCCCTCGATTGGTTTAATTGAGATGAGTCAATGTTTTCTTCCCTTCAATAAAAGACTAGCTATTTTCCTGGCTCTCTCATAAACAAATATAATTTTAGCAAGGGTTGTAAAAGAAATTAAATAAGATGGAGGACTTGGGAAATTATTTTTGTTATCTTTTGATTTTCTTACAGGGAGAAAAAAAGGGAAGAGGAAAAGATACGCTGCAGAAGAGCAGGAAAAGATGGGGAGACCACCTCAAATAATGGGAGGGCATCAGTAGAAACCTATTCAAATGAGGAAGGGCTGGGGACAGTGGATATCATTTGAATCTCACTTTAAATTTATTCAGAGTGAATTCAGCAGAACAAGGAAAGCAATTTATCCTATAACAACATTATAAAAACAAACATTTTTGAAAAACCTAAGAACTCCAATCAACATGATAATTTACCTTGATTCCAGAAGACTCATGATTTAGAATGCTGCCTACCTTCTGATGGATGAGGAGATAGACTAGATATGCAGAGTAAGATAGGCATTTTTGAACATGGATTATGTGAGAATGTGTTTTGTTTGCATATTTGTTGCAAGGATTCTGGTTTTTCTTCTTATAATTTCTGGTGGGAAGGATGCAGGGGGAGAGAAGGCAGATTCCTGTTAGTTGAAAAAAAAAGTTAAGACAAAAAAAAATGGACTTCAATTACTTGACTGCTAATGTTTCTACCAGTGTTGAAATGTTATGATTCTGTGATATTCTGCCACACCTACACTTTCTCTGATGGGCCTATTCACTTTGTCTTAATGAAACAATGATACATTAATGCAACTCTGATTCATTCAGGAAATGAGCAGGTGTACATATGTAAATGGATCTTGCTGATTTAAGAATGAAGCAAATGCACATTCCCTGGTGCATTTGGTTTACTCATGTTCTGTAATTGTAAAAAAAAAAAAAATGGACAACCGAGATGGAAATATCTTCTTATTGAATTACTCATTTAGTTCGTCTGTACTGCCTTTTAAGCTTATGTGAAGCTGGGCTTTTTAAGCATTCTGAAGTCTGTTATAGCAGAGTATTATTTACTGAGGAAGCATGATATGGAGAAAGAGAGAGGCTTCAAATCTTGCCTCTGCTACTTATTACCTGTATATTCTTGGACAAATTAATTCTTAGTCCTGTTTCTTCATTTGCAAAATGAAAGGAATTGGAAAAGATTCCCTATGAGGGCTTTTGTGGTTCTGGATCTCTGGTTCTATGCTCTTGAAATCTGTCACATATAAATGGAGAGGAGTAAAATATTGCAATTTTTGTGAGCACCACATTTCTGTGCCTTGGATTAGAACTGCTCATAAAGATAAAAACTTGAAGCGACCAAAGCTACATAAGGAGTATGACATATCTTTTGACTATCAGAAAAGGGAACTGAAGATTTCCAGGTCAGAGTAGGCTTTCCTTTCTTAGACTTGCCATTGATTCATTTTCCCTGTTCAAGTAATGAGCTGAACCTGGTGAGAAGCAATTAAACATCCCTATTCACAACAAGGCATTGGAAAGAAAAGTGTCAACTATAGAAATTTCATTTGCTCTAGGGCCTTCTCAAGTCCAAGTCTTATGACACAAAGACTGAGACCTAGATCCTGAGTTGTTATATCTTTCATCAAGTGTCAGTCCTCATGGGTACTATAAACTGAACATAAATTGGGAATTGTGTTATATCACATATATGTATGCTGCATTTCTTACACTGTGTTCTCTTCCAGAAATGGCTATAGGGTATATGTCAGGAAAGGGAGAAGGAGTCTGGGGAGACAAGAAAATGAACTGGAACTCCTATGTTGAGAGAGGCCTGTTTACTGCTTGAAAAGAATCCTGAACTTAAGGGAATCTGGGGCAAATATTAGAAATGACCTATTATATTTTGTTTATTTCTTTATTATAAAAAAAAGCATCATATAGAGTATCCAAATATGCCTATATGTTCCCATGATGGTGGTGATGCGGGGGGAGAATTAATGCCATTTTTACATAATTACATAACCATAACTTAGTAAAAAAATATTATCTGAAGGGAGGAGATCGACTTTACCAATAGTATCAAGGCTCAGAGCTATTCTGATTGAGTAAATACAAACTAATCAGAGAATTAGACTAGCATAGATATTTTTAACTGTTTCATGTATCATGGATCCCTTTGAACCTCTCAAAATGATGTTTTTAATTGCATAAAATAAAATACATAGTATCACAAAGAAAATTAATTATATTGAAATATTTCTATCAAACTTTTTGAAAAAATTCATGGATCACAGGTTAAGAATCTTTGGACTAGATAGGTGTGTCAATTAAAGGAGAGGAAAAAGCAGGTGATACAAGGACACTTTTCCTCTCAGGACCATGGAAAGCTCTGCCCTCTTCAGTAAGTTGAAGTATAAACTTTCCATGATGAACATGGGTCTTGTCTAGAGCTTTATCCTTCTTAGTTGATGAATAAAAATAAACTAATAATCTGTTTATTGTATACCAGACACTATGCTAAGCACTTGACAAATATTTCCATTGATCCTTACAACAACCTGGGAAGTAGGTGTCATCCCCATTTTATAGTTGAGGTGAGACAAAGAGATATTAAGTGACTTGTTCAAGATCACACAGATAGTTAAGTGTCTGAGGCTAGATATGAATTTAGTTCTTCCTGACTCCAGATATGGTGCTGTATTCAGAACACCACTAAGATACTGGTTAGTAATGTCACTTGGTGTTTAAATTTTGATCTTATAAAGCATCCAAGATATACAGGAATAATAGAAGTAGGCCCCCTTTCCTTATAAGTCCTTTAAAGACTCAGTATGTGAGAGTCAGAAAGGCACATTAAATACCATCTGGCCCAAGCACCTTACTTTACTGAGGAAAAAATAGTTCATATCTCTCTAACAGACTTCTCAAATCCATTTTGTAGTATCATTATTTATATGCATGTCTTATCATCCCTACTAAATTGTGAATTCAATGACTTCAGGGACAATGCCTTTATTTTTTTTAAACCCTTTAGTACTCAGCACCAATCATGATGTTTTGAATATAGCAGATTAATGAAAATTTCATGGTTACTGTGCCCAAAGTCACACTGCTAATTAGTGCTTGAAATGACCCTCAGACAAATTACTCCAACCCTTCCCTAATATTTTAAGTTGTAGAGCACAAAGAAGAGCAGGCAGTGCCATAATTAGGAATTCTCCCTCCTGAGGCAGATTCAATTGAGTTCTGCAGCTGAAAGTGGAAGGAAAGTGGTCACTGGTTGGAGAAGATACTCTCCTTCTAGGAAGCTGCTGCTAGATGTTTCCCTATTGTGCTGCTGTTGCCATCTGCTGCTGGGCTACATCCTCCACTGAGCTGCTCGTGTCATCTGCTGCTTTTCCACTGACCTGCTTCTTTTAGATTTGTCCTCCAAACTCTTGTGAGATCAGCAATACTTGAGGGGGATTTTTGTGAGTCAGGCTCACAGCTTCACTCAGTTACAGAGCAATGAGGTTAATTACTCAACCTATACAGTACCTCAGAGAGATTATCTTACCCATGGTCAGTTGTTTTTAAATATTACAAACAAAATTTGAACATAGTTCTTCCTGACTCAGAGTCTAGTATTTTATCACACTGCCTCTCTCATCAATATATGATATAATATAAACCCCAGGAAATATATTGTATTATGAGACATCATACGACAGAATCAGGAATATTTTAGAATATTCGGAACATCTTTGTTGGTGAAAGTCTCCAAACCTGAATTCAGTTATTTGAAGATTTTTAACATCATTCCTTTGTGAAGAATACGAATCATGATTCTGATTTCACACCTAAGAAATTTGTAAAGAAAATAAATATAGCACCATGGCAATATTCTCTAATAGCTACAGCACAAATTTGGATGATTTGATTTTAGAATACATTTAAAGACAAATTATGCTGAAAGATAAAACCTATTTTGAGAACTCCAACTGCATGCTGAATGTAGTTGTACTTGCAAAAATGGTTTGGTTTATTAAACAAATATTTCTGGGTAGGTATAAAATGAGACCACTGTTTCATTCTTTCCACAAGTATTTATTAAACAATATATTTCAGGTGCTAATCTAGGTGCTGAGTATACACAAATAAATAAAAAGAAATTTGTGCCTTCAAGCTGCTTCTGTTTTAAAATAAGAGCATTAGTAATAGTAAAAAAGGAGTGCTACATAGAACTATGGCTCAAATTGCAGTATCTACCTCTGATCTCTTGCTTGGAAAAATAAATTTACATAATAACTTTGTTGTATTTTAAAAGAAATAGCTAGTTGTGTATAATAGTTTCATGTACAATCATCTTTTTCATATTTTATGTTATGGAAATACTTGTTTTATTCAATAAATTAAAAATAGAATTTTTATTTTATTTTATTTTTTATTATTGCTCTTTATTTACAAGATTTATGCATGGGCAAATTTTCAGCACTGACAGTTGCAAAACCTTTTGTTCCAATTTTTCCCTTCCTTCCCCCCACCCCTCCCCAGATGGCAAGTAGACCAATACATGTTAAATATGTTAAAGTATGTGTTAAATACAATATATGTATATATATCCATACAGTTAAAAATAGAATTAAGAAAAAAGACATAAATGGTGCTGAGGATTACTTGGTCACTAAAAGAAGATATTATTCCTTGCACAGCAGTACAGAGATTTTATTTACTTGAAAATTGTGACATATATAAGCAAAAGAGAAAACAGGTAATCCATCATTTAAGTGAAAACCAAGTCACTTTAACAGCAGTAAAAGGGGCTGTAGATAACTGTTTGAAGAATGTGGTAGCATATTAAAAATAAAAAAACCTTTGAATCAAATATCATGAATTATTTATCATTGAGATTTCTTTAAAAATATACAGCTAGGTGAGCTCAATCATTTGCTGCAAAAATCTGTCTTTTGCCTCAGCTGCCTGGAATCCCACTCTCTCAGAATGGTGAGGTGAGAGGTCAAGATTAGCTATAATGAAGGCCTGATAGTCACTGTTCTTCACAAAGAACACACAAGAAACCACAGTGAGATAAATAAAATAAACAAATAAATGACCTATATTTGAGTTTTGGCTTTGCTATTAAAAACTTATGCCACTTGGAAAAGTCATTCAGTCACTTATTCTTAATTTCATCTAATAAATCTAAATAAATCTAAAAATAATACTTACTCATGAAAATAGATAAGGAGTTGTAGGGTGTTGTGGAAAGAGTGATAGATTGGAAGTCAGAAGACCAAAGTTCAAATTTCTGTCTCTGAAACTACTTTTGGGATCTTTGATAAGTCACTTTATTTTCCACTAAGTAAGTTAATAGAATTAGATTTGAAGACCTCTTAGATCCCTTAGTATTCTAGAACTAAAATCCTATGAGATTACTTTGGGTCTTAATTTTAGTGTGTGTGTGTGTGTGTGTGTGTGTGTGTGTGTGTGTATATATATATATATATATATATATATATTTAAGATAAAGTGATTGGACTTGATGGCTTCTAAGATGTATTCTAGCTCTAGATCTATGGATTCTACAAATTATAGATTATGAAGTTCAAAGAAGGTAGGATACATGAAATCACTTTGTGAAATGGCAGATTCAATGGCAGTGTACAATATTGTTATTTGAGTTTTGATGCTCAAATTATGAGGTCCTGACAGAGTAAATGTAACTAAGAAAGTGTGATATAATGGAAGGAGTTTCATGTCTGGAATCTGAGGAACTGGATTCTGAGAGAAATGATTATTTCTTTTTTTGTGTTTAATAACTAATATTGAATTAGGGTTAAGGTTTTCCCCCTTTTCTACTTCCTCAGACAGAAATGTGGCTACCTAGCCAGGGAAAAGTAAGATATCATTAAAATGTAAAGAAATTCTAAGTTTTAGTGAATGGATGAACTCTTGATTATTGTGTTTATTTCACCAGGTCTGGGAAAATGTAGACTCTCCCTTTTGTCAGACAGATGATATGGAAATTGATGTTTCTTTGACCAAAAATTTGGATGCTCAGTATCTCATACTAGAAGATTTTCATTGGAATAAGCCTGATTCTCAATATAATATGCATTCTCTCATTGATTGTTAACCAATCATAATTGATTGCCATTCAGAAACACCTACCTTTTTCAATAATTTTTTTCTAATTAAAAATTATTTTTACTAAATGAATTTATTTATTTAAAACAAATAAAAAATAGAAAAAGAAAAATAACAAAAAGAAAAAATGTCATTTCTAGTGAATAGCAGAACATGGGAGGATTCAAAATATGTAACAATAAATTTCCATTTCAAAAAAGCATATATAATAATGGATAATATTGTATTCAGAATTGTTCATCTCTTCTTTGCTTCTGTGTGGGTTTTTCTTTTGTTCTCTGCTGTGCACTTTTTACTTTATTCTTTTTTTCTCCTTTCCTACCTCCACCTCTCCAAGTAGGCTACAGTTAATTATGATTATATTTATGTATAGATGGCTATATTTGTATACATGCACCCACATACATATATATATATATACACACATGCATACATACATATAGATAGATACCTATAATAGTACACATATATACACATATACATTCATCTGTGCAAGGTTTGTACCATGCTTATTTTCCCTCTGATTCTCTGAAGGTGGATAACATCATCCTTCTTAGTTCCAAGTCTGTTCATATTTTTTAAATCTGCTGACTCATCATTTCCTATGACATAATAATCTAATCTTAAACTATATCCATTTTAAATGGTTAAAAAAGTAATAATATGGCTGCCATATAATAAAGATTTATAACTTTTCAATGAAAAAGTTTTAAACTTTGACTTTGTCTGAGGTCTATGAATACTACACTTACATTTTTCCCTAATAAATTCTATTCCTAGGCATTAATATTATGTTTGTATCTCTTGTTATCTATCCTTGCCAACTCTTCTACTTTACTTCTACACATTAACTTGCATTGCTATTACTTACCTTCCACTCTGGCCCAAGGATCTCTCCTTTAGCCTATTCCCTCACTTTCCCTCTTTCTTTATTTTTATTTATTTATTTTTTTTGCTGAGACAATTGGAGTTAAATGACTTGCTCAGGGTTACACAACTAGGGAGTCTAGCTGCCCCTTTATCTTTCTATTAATCTACCCACTCTTCTATACACTGTCTTATCCTAGTCCCTTCCCCTCTTATTTCTTTATAAATTTTGGAGAGTTGCATACCCTTCTGGATATATATGTATTATTCTCTCTTTAACTCATTCCCAACATGAGTAGGATTTCAGAACTACCAGCCTTCCCCCCTTCTAATTCCTCTGTGTCAGTTCTTGTTCTTGTACCTCTTTTGTACAGTATAGCATAATTACTATTTTTACTTTTTCCCTGCAGAATTTTGTTTTTTTTAGAATTGCATCATACTTAGCTCTAACCCAATCTTTTTTTTTTGAACTATGCAATTACTAATCTTAGACATATAAATTGTTTATGTTATATAGGTGGATATGATTTCCATTTCCATCTATAAAACATAAACAATTTGTTCTTATTAAGTCACTTGAAATAAATCTTTGATGTTTATTTTATATTTCTCTTGGCTTTAAATGTCAAATATTCTAAGTTCAGGTTTTTTTGCTACAAAATTCTGAAAGACTGGCAATTTGTTCAATGTCCTTTTTTTGTTTATCATTATGCTTAATATTTCTAAATGTAATATTTTACTGCAATCCTAATTCTTTTTAATATATAATTTTAATATATAATAAGCATATATATATAATATTCTAAGACCTATACTCTTTTATTTAGCCATTGATGAGTCTAGTATGATTCTAAATGTAGCTGCAGTGTATTTGAATTTTTTATGATAGTTGTTGCTTGTAAATTTTTTTCTTTGATCTGGAATTTTTGAAACTTAGCAATAATATTCCTGTAGATTTTCTTCACAACATTTCTTTTAGGTGGTGATAGGCAGATTAAAAAAAAATTCTTCCTTCTTGTTCAAGCACTTCAGGACAATTATATTTAATTATTTCTTATAAGTCAAAATTCTTTTTATACTCATAGCTTTCAGGTAGTTCAATTATTTCTTATGTTTTATCTTCTTGATCTTTTCTCCAGATATGTTTTTCTTATATTTCACATTCTATCTACTTCTATCATTTTTGAGCTTTAGTTCTAAGAATTCTTTTTGGATAGGTAATTATTTACCTTGCTCATTTCTTTTTTAAATGAGAGCATGTTAATATAATTAACTCCAGTCCTGTGGTGGTGGTGGTGGTGAGAATGGTGTTTCTGGCCTCAGGTCCTCCTTCAGCTCTTCTCTCTGACCTGGAATTGGAAACTATGACTTTCACTCTCCTGTAAGTGCCCATATTTCAGTGATCCTGAGGTTTAAAATGACTTCAGAATCTCCTGCTCATCCAGTAAATTATTTCTTTATCTATAAACTGTATATAGAATCTAAACTCCTTGAAGCCAGTGAGTATTTGTTCCCATTTGTGCTGAAAAATATTTAACTTAAATATTAAATTAATAAATAATATTACCCCTTGTGCTTTGTATAGGGCTCATTTTATACAAGTAGCTTAATAAATATTCTAATTGAATTTAATGACTTTAATAACTTACTGCTTTAGTATCAGTATAAATACCTATAAAAACCTATACATATTTGAGTCACAAAAAGTCCTTAGATAAAAATTTATGGTCAAGTCTTCTTTGCCTCAGATTTGTCAATAGTACGGGATTCCTTTTTGCCTCCCATGTTTGGTTTCCTTACCTTAAGAATCTCAATATTATTAATGAGCCCTTTTCTACTTTGATCCCAGAAGTCCATACTGCCTTCCTGTGCAAAATATGAATTATGTAAATATGATGTGAGAGCATGTGAATCACATATATAGAGAAAGCAGAGAAACTAGACTAAAAAAAATTAAAGTTCTTTATATAAGTCTTTATAAAAAAATAAATTGTCATTGGCATCTGCTGTCTTTTCTTTTTCCTTTAAATTAACATTTATTTCAGATAATGATTTAAACATGATTCTGCTTGAGAATCAATTGTATATGATATGCATGCATATATAACATGCCAACTATCTCCTTAAAGTGCTTCCGTCATATTCCTCTGCTCAAAAACTTCTTTTTATTACATATATGGTAAAACCCAAGTACCTTCATCTGTCATTCCAGGTCTCTGGTAAGCTGGGTTCAAGCTATTTTTCCAAGTTTATCCCCTACATTACTTTATCCCCTTACATAATTCTCCCAATCCAGCTAGACTGACCTATTTTATGTACTGCAAAAATGTCCTTGCACATTCCTCCCTCCTCCTATTTTTTTCCCCTTCCTGGACTGCACTCCTTTCACATCTTAGTTTAGTGAACTAAAGTTAGAGTCAGAACATCTTCAACTAAAATCTCTCTTTCGACACATATTGGCTGTGTGGCTCAGGACAAGTCACTTAATTTTCCATTTTCCTAGGCAACTCTCCAAGATATAAATGATAACAATTACAGATCTTTGTGGGTAGGGGGACATTTCTTAATGGAAATTTGCTATCTCCAATGAAATTATAGGTTCAATTCAAAAAATACAGAAGAAAACAAAAAATAACTAACTGTCCTCATGTCTGGAGGAGGAAAATATTTGGTAAATTCGATAGTGCTTGAAAATAGTGTTACATGCAATGTAAATGTATGTATCAATATAAGTAAGTTTTTTAGATTGGTGATATATTCTCTCTTTTTTTTTCTGAGACAATTGGGACTAAGTGACTTGCCCAGGGTCACACAGCTAGGAACTGTTAAGTGTCTGAGACTAGATTGAACTCAGGTCCTCCTGACTACAGGGCCAGTGTTCTATTCACGCACCACTTAGCTGCCCCTGGTGATACATTCTCTAAACAAGACAGCAGTTGGCCTAGCTCAGTTATTTAATGCCTAACTAGACAACATTTAAGATTAAGGAAGAATTCTCTTGCAGATTTGGGCTACTAAGACCCAGAATCATGGAAACTTTGAATGAGCTTCCTAGGATTATAGACATTTTAAAAGACTTTCCTAGTAGAAAGAGAATCCAGGGACTAGACTACTGGTAAATTCTGGTGGGAATTCAGATTATATCATGGTTTTAGGGTTTTGGGGAGTGAAAGACAGAAGAAGGAAAGGTAAGAGTGAGATATAGACAGAATGGAGTGGAATGAAGAATACAAAGAGAGAAGGTAAGTATATTGCAGATGTAGATGAAGCTGAAAAATAGTTGACAGGTATGGTACTTGGTGAGATGAATTCTATAGAAGAGTCAGTCTCCTCTATAAGATAACCTTCTTTCAGCCTTCTATATTTTGTTAAAAATGTTTGTATACCTATATTATTTTATAATGCTAGTAAGTATTATAGCCAATAAGATTGATTTTTTTATCTATGTCTATAAATTCAGGATTTGAGATTGAGATAGATGAAACTAACATTGGAACTTATTTATTCCCTTATTTATTCCAGAACGTGTATTTATGTGTGTGTTGGGAGTGGGTTATGTTTAAAACTGTTTCTACAATTTTTATAAAAATTTCTCATGCTGTTACAGCTAAATTTGAATTTGAAAAGATAAAGACTTAATTGAGGGATGAGTCAGTAATACTGCGTTGGGAGGCAGCTTTGGTCATTACTGAATGCACCTAAGATAAATAATCCTATACCAAGAGAATTTTGACTGTTACTTCCAGAAAAGGAGTTCATCATTCATCCAATATTTATTATGCACTATTTATGTGTAGAAGATTATGCTAGGCACTAGGGG
This sequence comes from Sminthopsis crassicaudata, assembly GCF_048593235.1. NCBI lineage: Eukaryota > Metazoa > Chordata > Mammalia > Dasyuromorphia > Dasyuridae > Sminthopsis > Sminthopsis crassicaudata. The sequence goes on from NC_133618.1 coordinate 296,094,640, forward strand.
AAATACAAAGGTTAGATATAAACCCTGCTCTCATGGATTTTATAGACTAGCAGGAAGACAAGCCAGTATCATTAATATTAAATGCATGACATATGCAGGGTAAGCTTGTTTCTGATCACCTAAGTTTTTTATTTCCACTATACAGAAACAAATAAATAGCAGAACGAATAGCGCACAGGGCCTTTATGCAGGAAGAGCTGAGTTCAAATCCTTCTTCAGACACTTACTGCCAATGTGACCCTGAAAAGTCCCTTAACATCTGATTGCCCCAGTTTCCTCATGTGTAAAAATAGTGATAATAATAACACCAAAATCCAAGTTTGGTGAGGATTAAATGAGATAATATAAATATTACACTTTACAAACCATAAAATGCTATATAAATGCTAGCAATTATTATTATTCTTTCCATTATTATATCTTTCCACATGAAGATGATTGCAGTCATTCTAAAGTCCTGGTTCTCATAATTTGTTCTAATACTTCTCCTTAGATGGTATATAACATGATTAAGATAGTCTTCCTTCCCTTAGAATTTTTTTAGTTTGAATTGCTTTGGGATATCTTTGCCCTAGAAAATGCCTACCCATCATTCTTGATACCCTTGATCTCTAATTACATAGAAAAGCCCAATCTCATTTTCATTAACATATAATTTTGTTCCTCTAGTAGATGAAAACTTCAACTCTTTGGGGTTCTACATCAGTTATTTAATGATTTTTAATAGATAACTTGGTTGTTTGATTAATTTATACTATGTCTAGAAGACAAAAAACAAAAATCATCCTGAGATCACCAGAACTGTCATAGACACATGGATTCTAGCCAAAGACCTATACTTACATTACAGCTAATTGGAATCTCAGCTGCTCAAGGAAGCATTATTATTGATGAATTGACATCTACTTCCTTCTGAGGTCAGAAGAGGTCATGGGTTACTGGACATTTAGAGGCCAATAGGTCATCTACAATTATGTTTTTTTCAAGAATTAAATTTAGTATCTATGGGAGTTGAAAAAAGGAATTTAAAGATGTCTCTTTAATTTTTCTAAAATCCCCCTAGAATATGAAAATATTTTTCAATTGGTTGGTTAGCTGAAAAACTAAATTTTCAATCCATCTATCACATGATAAGCAAAGAAAGTCTTAAGAGAATTGCTTTTGATATATTGAGATGGGAAGGTAACAAATATTTATTGTCTATTGTGTAACAAGTATTGTGCTAAGTACTTTATAAATATTATTTAAGGTTCACAATAACCTTATGAGGTAGATGCTATTATTATCCCCATTTTATAATTGAGAAAACTGAGGCAAACAGATCTTAAGTTATTTGCTAAGAGACACCACCTATTTATGTTAGAAACCAGAATTAAACTCATGTCTAGGTTCTTAGGTCTAGGGTATAAAGGATAAAAGATTGGACATGGAATCAGAAGGAGCTAGGGTGAAACTGGACCTCTGACATTTATTAGCTTTTTGACCCTAGACAACTTAATTATAATGCATATGTTTCAAGCAATTTCCTTTATCACCCAAATCAAAAACATATTTGAAATCTCAGATCCTTTACATATTTCAGCTAGACACTCCCCTTCCATTTACAATTTGATATGCTACTTAGAGTGCCTAGAAAGTCCTATGGAAACAAGTGGATAGAGTTGGAGTTTAGAGATAGGATCATCTGAGTTCAAATTCTAGGTCTGATGGTTATCTGTTGTGTTACAATAGGCAAATCATTAAATTGCTTTGAACCTTAGAGAGCTAAGACTGAAATCTGATTTTCTATTTTTATGATCAAAACCTCCATAAGTGGAAGGACCATAGTATTGGAAAATAACCAGTAAGTTAATTAATCATGATTTTTGCACATTTTTGAGGCTTTTTGAATATAAAAGTAAAATTATTGCTAAAAGCAAAGTTATGATTGAGCTTTTGGAAAACAACAGCAGTTTACAAAGTGGCAAAAATAGTCCATTTTAATGTTTGCCTAAGAAACTTACACCCTCTGTTTTTGTTCTCTTAATGTTCACATCCATTTCAAAACCAAGTCCTGTGGGGTGCATCTAACCTACAGCCAGAACATTTGGAAATGATAGTTTTAGTGAGGCTCTGGGATTTGCAACACAACCACAGCATGCTTGTTTAAAAAAAAAATACACCAGCAAGTAGGCATAAAGCCAGTCCCCAAGACACTGTGAAAATGAAAATGGAATCTTTTTCCTGCAAAAGTAATAAAATTCCATTGAATTGATGGGTCAGAGCTTCAGCCAACATATGCAGTGTTTTGGGTTGCCTGGCAGTCAAATATATGGTGAGATGTGCCTTAAAATGACAAAGACAGATGATCATTTCTGTATCATTGCTCTGAAAACTATAAAAAGAAGGTCTGCACAAGACATCTATCATGTTCCTTCTTTCAACATTTAATACATTTGAGATGCCTTTTTTCTTTTGTAGAAAAAAGGAGGATTGTAAACAATATTTTGGCATTCATTTTGGTTAGCTAAGAGGAATACCTAAAAGTTCTGATCAATGAAATGTCTGGTAATCAATTTGCCTTGAATAGCAAAACAAGGGCAAGGAAAACATAATAGATGTTTGTTATTAAATCTGCTTGATAGGGATGGAATGGAAAAGATATTCCCTAAATGAAGTAGAGAGACTGAGTATAGAATCTTTTTTTTCTTAAACAAATATTTTGTTAATACCTCTTTTACTTTATTGCATTGCTGTCTCTTACTAAAAATTCCCTTCGACCTTTTCATTTCATGATACTACAATACAATCCATTTTAATAACAAAGATGTTTAGGAAAGCAGAACATGTCAATGTACTGGTGATGTTTGACAATATATGTCTCATCTTACTACTATAGTCTACCACCTCCCCATGGAGAAAAGGAATGCACGTTTGACCTTCTGCCCTCTGAAGCCATGATTGTTCACTGCATTGATCAGAGTGCTAATGTTTTCCACTACTGTTTTCCTTATAGTTTTATAACCATTGTGTAGATAATTCACCCAGTTCTTTGTATCTTTAGTTCATACAAGTCTTTCCAGATTTGTTTTTTTATATTTGTCATTTCTTACAATGCAATAACATGCAATTACATTCATATTGCCATTCTTTAATCAATATGGCACTCATTTTACTTCTAGTCTTTTGCTACCCCAAAAAAGCTAATAATATGTATATTACACCTATGCATACATATGATATGTATATATGTTTTGTTCTTTCTTGTTGATCCTTTGTTTTCAAAGAGGTCCAATGACACCATGAGGTGATATTACTCTGCATGGATTGTATTTAAATGTGATAGAGTAGCACAAAGTCATAAGCCTCACTCTCTCTTCCAGAGTCACTGAAGTCTAATAGCAAAACAAAAGTCAGGACAACTGGTGATGGCTAAGATACATTGGTTGACTGTGGTGTCTTTGATGTTCCATAGCACCTGCTTCAGCCACCTTTGTGGCTGTTGGAACAAATTGTTCTTATCTATACCTTCTGCCAGTGGAAGTCTTCACATGGTAAATGTGAAGCCTGTTGGTTACTCTCAACCTGTTCTAACCCATCTGCTGAGACAATTTTACTAGGGTATAGTTACTTACTACATATGCTACAGCATCATGGAACAACAAGTGAAATATATATGAAATATATGTGCACATATTATAGTATGTATATGAATATATATGTGTGTGTACGTGTGTCTTTATGTATGTGTATATGTGTATATATATATATGTGTGTGTTTGTGTGTTTGTATTGTGTAATTTTTTTCCTCTAATAGTTGTCTAGTACTGGTGTCACTGTCAAAGGGTATATAATTCTACCTTAATTCCATTCTGTTTTTCAAATTAATTAATCCAATTCCCAGCTCCATCAATGGAAGTTCAGAATCTTGATGAAGCACCCTAGAGAAGTATAAGATTTAAAATTAGACTAGTAGAAATGTCAAAAATAAATGAAAATATGAAAGCCTAGCTTGTATTTATTCTTGAATCAATGTCATGATCTTTCAGGATAGTAAGTTTTTCTTTGAGAATCTATAAAAGTATTCAAGCAATCCTTGATTGAATCAAGGGTCCCACATTATTTTGAGCATGGGGGGAGTTTTCCATTGAAAATGTCATTTTCTAATTTTGTGATTACAGAGTGGTAATCAGGTATGTTGGGGTTCACTTATAATACAATTTGCAGTCTATTTGGCTCATTTGCCTCTTTGTTCACATTGGCTCATTAAGTCCTCTCTATCCTTCCTCTCCTTCCCCTCAAAATATCTGATTATTTGACATTTCTTAGCATTTCAACCTCTACAAGATCTCTCCCATTCATTCCTCTTCTCTCTACTCATATGACAATCACCTTATTTCTGGACCTTATCACCTCTCTCCTAGTTAATTATAAAATCCTCCTAAATTGTTTCTCTGCTTCCAGGCTTTCTCCTTTCACAATTTATATTGCTGCTAAAATATTCTTTGTAAAGCATAATTCTGATCACACCATTTCTCTCCTCCAAAATCTTCGCCCCCTATTTCTTTTAGGACAAAATACAAATTCCTTTATTTAGCATTTGGAGTCTTTCACAATCTGGTTCCCACTTACCTTTCCAGAAATTCTTCTTCAAATAAATTGTATATTCTTTCCTGAACATTTCATCTTCCCCTTTTCAGAGACTTTCCTGCATGCCTACAATACCCTTTCTCCTTATCTCTGCCTCTTAGAATCTCTAGCTTCCTTCAAAGCTCATCTAAGATGACATCTATGATGATGAAAATTTTTGACACTGATTTGTTAACATTTTTTTCTCCTCAAATCATGAAATTTTAACTTGTCTATGTAAATATTATACCTCCTGAGTTGAATGTAGGAGTTGCTGGAATTAGTAAAATGTAAACCCACAGAAAACAACAGGCTTATTGGATAAAATGCTGGGACTAGAGTAAGGAAGACTCATTTTCCTGAATTCAAATCCAGCCTCAGACACTTATAGCTGAAAAGTCCAAGAGACATCGTTTCTGGGTGATTAATAATAAATTTAGTAATTATGGTTAGCAAGTAATTAATAAATAGAGGATAGAGCACTCTTGGAAAGCAGAGAAGCCCCATCCCCCAACAATGAATGCTTAAAAAGTATTTGAAAAGGGGAGATATATCTGAGGATAGAAATCAATTCTGACTGATTAACAATCAATGAAAGGGTGGATATATTAATGAGGAGGTAGATTCTAAGTCTTCAGCTCCTCCTGCTGAGACCAAGACCTGATTATGAGATACAGTGGCCTCCAGCTATCTGGACAATAAGGTGGTACAGTGGATAGATGAAGGGACTGGAGTTAGGAAGAGTTGTATTCAAATCATTCCATATCTGAGATCAAAACTGGTCTGTGAAACCCTTGGCAAATCACGTAAGTTCCATTTGTCTTAATTTCCTCATTTGTAAAATTAGGATAGTAATAGCACCTGCCTCTCATAATTGTTGTAAGATGGTATTTGTAAAAGGATTTGTAAACCTTAAAATGCAATAGAAATGCTAGTTATTATTGAGAGAACTCCTTATTTTGTTTTTATAACCCTGTCATCTAACACAATGCCTTGTGCACAATAAGCATTGAATGAATATATATGGAATTTCCAGGATTAGGAAACATTAGTGGAGGAATATATTATCTATTCTCATGAAGGGATCCCAGAGGGCATTAAATCCAACCTCTTATTTTATAAATGAGAAAATTGAAGCCCAGGGAAATTCAGTGACTTATACAAAGTCATATAGGTAGTAAAGGATGAAGTTGGAATTCTAACTATGTATGCCTACAACCAAACCCCTATTTCTGGAACTTTTCCCTTGTTCTACACTACATCCCCAGTCTTTTCTATTGGACCCTCCTATATGTAATAATTCCAATTAGAGTGTGAGCTTCTTTTTTTCTGAGGCAATTGGGGTTAAGTGACCAAGGTCACTCAGCTAGGAAGTGTTAAGTGTCTGAGGTCAGATTTGAACTCAGGTATTTCTGACTTCAGGGATGGTGCTCTATCCACAGACTGTGAGCTTCTTGTACCCCTATTCTGGCCCATTACTTTACAAATAATAGTTGCTTAATAAATAATTTTTATTCATTCATTTATTCATCCTTCCATATCCATCCATTCGTTCATTTCATCTTCCCATCCATCCAGTAATTTATGTCATTCATTTATTCATTCATATTTAAAATTCTCCCTACCTCATTTACTGTATTCAAATTTTTGGTTTTATCCCTCTTCTTTTTAGTCCTCTTTCCATTTCAACTACAGACATGCCTACCTCTGGTTTGGTTTGACTGTTTTAGTTCTTTTTCTGATCTCATCACAGAAAATCAGGATCCCCACAGAGCATGACTTGCATTGAACAAATTTACTGCTCACACAGAATTATGAAAGTCATTTTATAAGGTGTTTATGTGTGAGTGGAGATTGCCTGCTGGGAAATATATCTGCACCCTACCAAGTATTGACTGGAAGATTCTGAAACAGAGGGTTGTCACAATTATATTTCCATTATGCAAAGTTGCCAAAGGTATTTCATAAAAGCAATGGGAGAGACATTTACATAGTTCCAATCTATATAATGTGGAGTTAAAAAATATTAATGACAAAATAAGAGGTCTTTCCCTCCTCCCTCATGCTTAAGACCATATGTTATTTGTCTAGCAACAATTCATTGAGATATACAAATGTTTCCAGTCCTGAGAAACAAGTATTGAATGACTAGCTGCTTAGATTAGCTCAAGGTTATTTAGTGGCAGTATTGAATTATTCAGTTGCTACCAGGGAATCAAAGTCCTAATTCTTCTTCTTATTATTTTTTTTACTTATTGGGTACTTTTAATTTTGCTATGGAGTTCTCATCCCATCTTTAGGGTAATAAATAGTATTTTGTAGATAGGATTTGTATAAAGGTATAGAGGATTGAAAGAGATTTTAGAACTCCTCTAACAATTCATCTCTGTAGCATATATAGAACCTAGTTGTAATTTGTTTTTTTCCTTATTACAAATTATTTATGCCCTGTGATCCACCTCTTATCTTCATTGTGTAGAGAGAACTATACATAGCAAAGCCTTTTCCTTTGACATGTAGTATGAGAATGTAGAGATGAGGTAGGGTAGGGTGTGTCATTGTGTGCCTCAAAGGGAGACAAAGGAGGTCCAGCCTCTTTTCAGCCTACAATTCTCCAAGGAAGACTAATTCCTGCCAATAGGTTTGGGCTAGAAGATTGGTAACCCTGCACTTCTCAGAGAGATGGGGTACTGGACTAGAATTATATATGAAATAATATATGAAATATTATTAGGCTAGGGAAAATAATCAAATTTAAGCTAATCTCTAACCACTGTTTCAATATTATGTGGGAAAGGAGGATTCTAAGCCTTATATCCAAGTTTTGACCCCTTTCCTATCAAATTCCAGTTTCATAATGAGTACATATAGCATTTAGCCAAGAATCCCCATTTTTCCAAATTATTAGTAAAATGGAAATTAGAAACAACAATATAAAGAAGAAAAAATACCTGAAAATATAGACTGAAGGAATGAGGATAAGGTAACTCAACTCAATTAAGAGAGAAAATTTTCCAGAGTCTAGTGTAGCAAGCTAGGCATGGGGATATAATGGAGATTTACAACTCCTTTCATGTCTTCCTGAAGTCTTTTCCTTCATCAACCCAAAGTGGGGTTGGCCTTTTTCTTCTTCTGTCTTGAATCTGGAAGCCAGAATCATCCAAAGCAATTCAAAATCAGAAAAGAACTCAACTCAAAGGCAATTTGAAGGAAATTCATTGAGAATGCTCTCCTTTCAGCAACACCCTCCCACTCCCCTACCCTATTTTGATATATGAACATAATAGAATATGTATAAGAAATGATGAAAGATATGGTTTCAGAAAAACCTGAGAAGGCCTATATGAACTCATTAAGAATGAAGTGAACAAAACAATGAAAATAATCTATACAATAACATTTTTAAAACAAACAACTTTGAAGACTTAAAAACTCTGATGAATGTAAGACAGTATATTTTTTTCCACCAATAAGGGGAAAAGCCCATGCCAATGATTTGGATTTGGAGCTACTTGTGTTTAGACAATTCTAATTTCCCTGCTGGGTTTGCAAAAGCCTCATTGTTTATCTACCATTGGTCATCTTCCAGTGCTTAACCTTCGAGTCCTTTGTGCAGCAAACAGCTTGACCCATTAGTGGTAAAATATTATGTTATCATCTTGGGCTCAGCTGTGATTCTTGAGAGGCATATCAGTCAGACTCATATAATCACCCTCATTTTATTTTCCCATTTTGGCCCAGAGAGGATAAATCAGTTAACTTGCCATTAACAAGCTATATGGCATTGGGCAACTACCAATTCAATAAGACATACTTTTAGTTGCTAGAATGAACAGCCATGTTTCTTTCTATTTAACAATAGAAATACCAAAATAGAATATCAGATTGTAGAAATTAGTGTAACAATCTGAATAATAGTAACAGATTCCAGCACTCCAATCTCAGCCCTGAGATTGACTCATTGATTGTGTGCTTTCTAGAGCCCCCACATTTGGGTGCCAAAATATAATGTCTGGACTAGCTCTCTAGACCAGCCCAATCCTTGGACTTAGTAGTGGAGGAGTGATGAGGCAAGACTCACATGGATGGCCAAACATTAAGTCTGTTTATTCCAAATTCTCTCAGCCTTATATACTCTAATACCTTTGTATAACTAAAACAACACTGCACATGTGCTAACTATATACTGCCCATGAGGGACTACATAAACAACTTACTATTGTATGTAGATTACTTATTGCCAGTTGGTATCACACTCCTTTAATTACAACACAGGTTGTCACAGCTCCCTGACTTCTCAGGAAGGCTGAGAGCCCTTAGGTGAGATGGGGAGCCAATGCAAACATTTTGAGCAGGTTCCCTCTGGGCTGAAGGGTCTTACACCTCATCCAGAGTTCCTTCACTATCTGTGACCTCTACAATTGATCTTGAAAAGTGATTTGATGACTTTATACCCTAGCTTTTCCCGCTATAAAATGGTAAGAATATTAAAAGTAAAAATGAGATCATGATATAAAACATTTAGAGCTTTCTGTGATAATGATACTGCAATAACTTATGACTATATTATGAAACCTAATTCTTCTGCTGGACAAAAGTTATATAGTGTCTTTGAAATTTCAAAGGATAAAGCCATAGTAAACTGCAGCAGATTGGTTTCTTGCATATCCTTAACAACTTCTGTAATGGAAGCAATGAACACTACCACCTAACACTAACTCATTAAGCCCTAATCTTTGATTACTCTCATTTCCTTTTTTGAAAATTTTAGCATACAGATTGATTGAGAAAATATTACAAGGAAAGGATAGCTGAATTTCAATTAAGGATTTGACAAAGCCTCTCTTTAAAAATGACTCGTGCATCTTTTTTTTTCTTTATTAAAGCTTTTAATTTACAAAGCATATGCATGGATAATTTTTCCAACATTGACCCTTGCAAAACCTTTTGTTGCAAATTTTCTCCTTCTTCCCCCTTCCCCTTCCCCCATATGGCAGGTAGTCCAACATATTTTAAATATATTGAAATAAGTGTTAGATCCAATATGTATATACATATTTATACAGTTATCCAGTTGCACAAGAAAAATCAGATCAAGAAGGAAGAAAAAGGAACACTGAGGAAAAAAAAACCCAGAGAGAGTGAGAATGCTATGTTGTATTCTACTCTCTGTTCCCATAGTTCTCTTTCTGGGTATAGATGGTTCTCTTCATTACTGCACAAGTGAAACTGATTTGAATCATCTCAATGTTGAAGAGAGCCACATCCATCAGAGGTGGTCATCATATAGTCTTGTTGTTGCCATGTATAATGATCTTCTGATTCTGCTCATTTCACTTTGCATCAGTTCATGTAGGTCTCTCCAAGCCTCTCTGAAATTATCCTGCTGGACATCTCTTACAGAACAATAGTATTCCATAGCATTCATATACTATAATTTATTCAGCCATTCTCCAATTGATGGGCATCTATTTAGTTTCCAGTTTCCTGCCACTACAAAGATGGCTGCTATAAACATTTTTGCACATGTGGGTCCCTTTCCCTGTTTTAAGATCTCTTTGTGATATAATCCCAGTAGAAACACTGCTGGATCAAAGGGTATGCACAGTTTGGTAACTTTTTGAGCATAGTTCCAAACTGCTCTCCAGAATGGTTGGATCCATTCACAGTTCCACCAATAATGTATTAGTGTACCAGTTTTCCCACATCCCCTCCAATATTCATCATTATCTTTTCCTGTCATCTTAGCCAATCTGACAAGTATGTAGTGATATCTCAGAGTTGTCTTAATTTGCATTTCTCTGATCAATAGTGATTTGGAGCACCTTTTCATGTGGCTACAAATAGTTTCAATTTCTTCATCTGAAAATTATCTGTTCATACCCTTTGACCATTTACTAATTGGAGAATGGCTCAAACTATTATAAATTTGAGTCAATTCTTTATATATTATATATAATATACATTTGGATATCTATATATCTATATCTATCTATCTATCTATCTACATATATATATATATATATATATATATAAATGTTTTCCCAGTTTATTGCTTTCCTTCTAATCTTGTCTGCATTAGTTTTGTTTGTATAAAGACTTTTTAACTTAACATAATCAAAATTGTCTATTTTATGATCAATAATGATCTCTAGTTCTTCTTCGGTCACACATTTCTTCCTCCTCCACAAATCTGAAAGGTAAATTATCCTATGTTCTTCTAATTTTTTTTATAATATCATTCTTTATGTCTAGATCATGAACCCATTTCGATCTTATCTTGTTATATGGTGTTAGGTGTGAGTCTATGCCTACTTTCTGCCATACTAGTTTCCAATTTCCCCAGCAGTTTTTGCCAAATAGTGAATTCTTATTCCAAAAGGTGGGGCTTTTAAGTCTGTCAAATACTATGTTATAGTCATTGGCTATTTTGTTCCATGAACCTAATGTATTCTACTGATCAACTAGTCTATTTCTTATACAGTACCAAATGTTTTTGATGACTGCTGCTTTATAATATAGATTTAGATCTGGTACAGCTAGGCCACCTTCATTTGCTTTTCTCTTCATTAATTCCTTTAAAATTCTTGACCTTTTGTTCTTCCAGATGAATTTTGTTATTTTTTTCTAGTTCAGTAAAGTAGTTTCTTGGGAGTTTGATTGGTATACAGTAAATAAGTAGATTAGTTTAGGGAGTATTGTCATCTTTATTATATTTGTTTGATCTATCCATGAGCATTGATACTTTTTTGATTGCTTAGATCTGACTTTATTTGTGTGGAAAGTGTTTTGTAGTTTTGCTTATATAGTTCCTGACTTTCTCTTGGCAGATATATTCCCAAATATTTTTATTATCAAGTTATTTTAAATGGAATTTCTCTTTGTATCTTTTGCTTTTGTATTTTTTAGTGATGTATAAGAATGCTAATGATTTATGTGGATTTTTTGTATCCTGCAACTTTGCTAAAGTTGTGGATTATTTCTAATAGCTTTTTAGTTGATTCTCTGGGGTTCTCTGAGTATACCATCATATTATCTGCAAAAAGTGATAATTTGGTTTCCTCATTACCTACTCTAATTCCTTTAACCTCTTCTTCTTTTATTGCCAAGGCTAACATTTATAATACAATATTGAGTAGCAATGGTGATAGTGGGCAACCTTGTTTCACCCCTGATCTTATTGGGAATGGTTCCAATTTATCCCCATAACAAATGATATTTGCTGATGGTTTTAAATAGATGCTACTGACTATTTTAAGGAAAAGTTCATTCATTCCTATACTCTCTAATGTTTTTAATAGGAATGGGTGTTAGATTTTATCAAATGCCTTTTCTGCATCTATTGAGATAACCATATGGTTTTTGTTAAGTTGGTTATTGATATAGTCAATTATGCTAATAGTTTTCCTAATATTTAACCAGCCCTGCATTCCTGGTATAAATCCTATTTGGTTGTGATGTATCCTGGAGATGATTATCTGTAATCTCTTTGCTAATATTTTGTTTAAGATTTTAACATCAATATTCATTAGGGAGATTGGTCTATAATTTTCTTTCTCTGTTTTTGTCCAACCTGGTTTAGGTATCAATACCATGTCAGTATCATAAGAGGAATTTGGTAGGAATCCTTCATTCCCTATTTTTTCAAATAGTTTATATAGTATTGGAGTAAATTGTTTTTTAAATGTTTGATAGAATTCACATGTAAATCCATCTGATCCTGGGGATTTTTTCTTATGGAGTTGATTAATAGCTGGTTTTATTTCTTTTTCTAAAGTGGACTATTTAAGTAATTTATTTCCTCTTCTGTTAATCTGGGCAATCTATATTTTTGTAGGTTTTCCTCCATTTCACTTAGGTTGTCAAATTTATTGGCATAAAGTTGGGCAAAGTAACTCCTGATAATTGCTCTACTTTCCTCTTCATTGGTGGATAGTTCTCACTTTTCATTTTTGAGACTAACAATTTGATTTTCCTCTTTCCTTTTTCTAATCAAATTAACTAAAGGTTTATCTATTTTGTTGGTTTTTTTCATAAAACCAATTCTTAGTTTTATTTATTAATTCAATAGATTTTTAGTTTCAATTTTATTGATCTCTCCTTTTATTTTTAGAATTTCAAGTTTGGTATTTGATTGGGGATTTTTAATTTGCTCTTTTTCTAGATTTTAAGTTCAAGCCCAATTTATTGATCTTCTTTTTCTCTAATTTATGCAAGTAAGCTTCTAGAGACATAAAATTTACCCTTATTACTACTTTGGCTGTATCCCACAAATTTTTGTTGTTTTCTCATTATTGTCATTCTCTTGAATGAAATTATTGATTGTGTCTATGATTTGCTGTTTTACCTATTCATTCTTTAGGATGAGATTATTTAGTTTCCAATTCCTTTTTGGTTTATTTTTCCCTGGCTGAGCTCATGCATCTTTGAAAGCAACATGAAGAGATGTGGTCATTCTAGAGATTATTGGACAGAATAAAATACGCTGAAATGCACATAATTTTTTATTATAGCTTTTCATTTGCAAGATATATGCATAAGTAATTTTTCAGGATTGATAATTGTAAAACCTTTTGTTCCAGTTTTTCTCTTCCTTCCCCCCATTCTCTTCCCTAGATGGCAGGATGACCAATACATGTAAAAAATATGTTAAAGTATAAGTTAAATACAATATATGTATATATGTCCATACAGTTATTTTGCTGTACAAAAGGAATCAGACTTTGAAATAGTGTACAATTAACCTGTGAAGGAAATAAAAAATGCAGAAGGACAAAAATAGAGGGATTGGGAATTCTATGTAGTGATTCATAGTCATCTCTCAGAGTTCTTTAGCTGGGTGTAGCTGGTTCAATTCATTACTGCTCTATTAGAACTGATTTGGTTCATCACATTGTTGAAGAGGGCCATGTCCATCAGAATTTATCATCATACAGTATTGTTGTTGAAGTATATGATCTCCTAGTCCTGCTCATTTCACTCAGCATCAGTTCAATGCACATAATTTCTTAATAGCTATCTAATTAAGAATATTTTGCTGGAAGAATGACCAAAAGAAGGAATAGAGAGCATAATAAAAAACTAAATGGACAATTTTTGTTATGTAAAATTTTATAAGGTCTTTGTACCAACAAAACCAACATAACTAAAATTAGAAGGGAAACAATTAATGAGGAAAACATCTTTACATAATTTCCCTGATGAAGATTGCATATCAAAAATGTATTTATGTATGTATGTATAGATAGATATTTGTGTGTATTAAGAATTTATTTAAATTTATAAGGACAAAATCCTTTTCCCAATTGAGAACTAGTTTAAAAATATAAACAAGCATATTTCAGGATATGAAATTCCAGTTATTGATAACCGTATGAAAAAATACTCCAAATTACTAATAATTAGAGAAATTTAAATGAAAGGAACTCTAAAGTTCCACTTCATAATAACCAGATTGTTAAATATATATGATTTTTAAAAAAGGAAAATGACAATTATTGGTACTGTAGGAAAAGAGGTGACAATGAAATACTGTGGGGAACTGACTTGGTCCAGACATTCTGGAAAGCAATTTGGAACTGTGCCCCCAAAGTAACTAAATTGTATCTACTTTTTTATGCTATAGTATTGTTATGCCTCAGTTTCCTTGCATTAGTTTCCCTGAATTGTTCTGCCTCAGTCTCCCTGGTGTCAACCCTATTTCCTGGCCATTAGATGGTTTATCTCAGATATGTGGGCATATCTCCTACCTCAGACATCCTGGCTCCTAGTTTTACCAACTTATCAGAATTCTGTCAGAACCGAATGTATGGTCTGTTTCTGGAAGTTCCCACTCACCAGTGCTCTATCCCCCTTTTGCCTTTGTTTCCCTGATCCTGAAGCCCTATAAGAATCCCTGGAATCCCTCGCTCCTTGCTGGATATTTTGAGACAAGAGTCTGATCCAGCCAACAAGTCCAAACTCTCCCTCTAATAAACTATTAAAAACCTTTTATCTCTATCTTGCCTCAGTATCTCTGGCATTACCGTGTCAGAGTCCTATATACAAAGAAATCAAAGAAAAAGGAAAATGTATGAAAAAATATATATGTACACACACCCACACCCACACACATATGTAAGTTTTATAGCAGATGGATTTGTAATGGCAAAGACTAGTAAACCAAATGGACCCTTAAAAATTAGAGAATGGCAAAATAAATTTTGATATATGAACATTATTGAATATGTATAAGAAATGAGGACGGTATGGTTTCAGAGGAACCTAGGAAGGTCTATATGAGCTCATTCAGAGTGAAGTGAGCAAAACAATGAGAGCAATCAATACAATTACATTTTAAAGACAAACAACTTTGAAAGACTTAATGCAATCAATCAATGCAATGACAATTGATTCCAGAGAACTAATAATGAAATATCCTATATACCTCTTATTAAAGAGATTCTGGATTCAACACATTGAATAAAACATACATGCTTGGATATAATCAGTCAATAAATATTAAGTGCCTGCTCTGTGTCAATGTGGAAAGTTGTTTTGCTTTACCTTGCAATTTTTGGTACTGAGATTTTATTGCTCTTTTTCTTTTTATGATAGAAGGAGGTAAGAGAGAGAGAGAGAGAGAGAGAGAGAGAGAGAGAGAGAGAGAGAGAGAGAGAGAGAGAGAAAGAGAGAGAGAATAAGTGCTTGTTAACTAAAAATGAAATTTAAATTTTAAAAGAATATTTCATTCCATTACATAGGAATACATCTGAGACTCTATTTAAAGGAACAATAAATAAACTGGAGCAATCTGATTGACTGTTTTGAGTCAATGTACGCTATCCACAAATGTTCAGGATTTCAAGTTTGTTTTCTATCCTTTTTATAGGAATATTGACTTTATCCACCTTGATTTTCAATCTCCTAGCTATTTGCATCTATGCAATATCATGAATATTCCCTAGTGGGAAATGTAATACTATGGTTTGTTTGACTTCTTAAATATCTTGTTTGTAGATTCTAGCATTCTACTCTTTTAGGTAGAAATGAATCCATCTAATTATTTACAACAATAACAAACAACTTGGAGTGATCTTGTTGGTTTTTGAATGATGTATTTAAATACTTGGAGAGTTGTCACAAAGAGAAGGATTAGATTTGTTCTTCAAGCACTAGAAAATGAAATTTAGAACATATATGAAAACAACTTCAAGATTTTCAGAGGAAGAGGAGAGAGTATAAATAAAAGTAATGGAAAGGAAAGAGGAAGGAAAATGGGAGGGGAAGGAACAGAAGAGGAAACAAGAAAAAGGAAGGAAATAGATGAAGAAAGGGATAAGAGAAAGGAAGTGAGGGACCAGGCATTTATTAAATGCTTTCTGGATGTCAGGATCTTTGTTGTAGTTCAGTTAATTAATCCAATTTCACTTGATTCTTCACTATACTATATTGGGTTTTCTTTGCCAAAAGAAAAACACAAAAACATTGGAATTGTTTGCCATTTCTTTCCCCTGCTCATCTTACAGATGAAAGAATTGAGGCAAACAAATTAAGTGACTTGCCCAGGGTAACACAGCTAGTTAAATAGCTGTCTGAGGCCAAATTTAAACTCAAGTCTTTCTGATTCCTCACATGGCATTCTATTACTTTGCCACCGATCTGGCCCTGGCACTTTGCTAAGTGTTTTACAAATATTCCCTTAATTTGATTTTCATAACAAGACTGGGAGGTAGGTGCCATTATGTCCCCATTATATGGAGGAGAAAATTGAGAGAAACAGAAGTGATTTATCCAGGGTCACAATGTTAAAAAAAAAAAAAATGTCTGAAGCTGAATTTGAACTAAGGCTTGAATCCAGGACCAAAACACTATTTACTGCACTAGTGAACTGCCCTAAATGATACAGGTGGAGAAAATGAAGAGAGAAGAATAGGAAGGAAAGATTCTGGATCCAGGCATACATTCAAATCATAGTTTTACAACTTACTATTTATAGGATCTTGGGCACTGGTTTTTCCTTGAATGTCTCTTCTACTACTAAATGTATGATCCTCAATTCTGGTTTTTCTTCCCATTAACTTCTCTGCATTTCAAATACAGCGATGTAATTTTTCTTCAGGAAGGGAGAATCAGGCTCACTATTACACATATTGTGAAAGGAAATCCTATGATGGAAATGCAGGATTGAGACCTCCTAATCAATCTTGCTCATATTAAATTACTATGATCAGTCCATTAGCCTGTTAAATGTAAGATCATGCCTCTAGCTCCATCTGGTATTGATGCTTTATGGGGAGAAAAGACAGACCACAATGCTCCTAAGTGAAGAAAGTGGAAGGGAGGGAGGGAAAGGGGAATAATTACTTGAATTAGTTGATTAAATATGTCCAGGGATATTGATTATTGTGATCCATCAATATAGTTTCCTTTTTCTCTGACATGTAAGTTTGGGACCCATGAAAATATAAGAAAGATAATAACAATGAGATGGGAAGGCATGGGTTCTCTCTTATTGGAGAAATTTAAGCAGAGGTTGGCAGATCACATGTCCTGTAATGATATAGGGAGAATTTCTTGTTATGGGTTAGAGTAGAAGTTGTCTCTTCCAACTCTCAAATACTGTGATACTGTTATTTAAATCCATGGCACATTGCTGTCTATGTTAAGTGTTTTTTTTTCTTTTCTTTTTTTTTGTAATTTTGAAAATCTAATTTTATTTTATTTTATTTTATAATTATACATTTTTGACAGTATATATGCATGAGTAATTTTTTATAACATTATACTTTGTATTCATTTTTCCAAATTATCCCCTCCCTCCCTCCTTCTACTCCCTCCCCTAGATGACAGGCAATCTCATACATTTTACATGTGTTACAGTATAACCTAGATACAATATATGTGTATAAATACAATTTTCTTGTTGCACGTTAAGTATTAGATTCTGAAGGTATAAGAAACCTGGGTAGATAGACAGTAGTGCTAACAATTTACATTCACTTCCCAGTGTTCCTTCTCTGGGTGTAGTTGTTTCTGTCCATCATTGATCATCTGGAAGTGAGTTGGATCTTCTTAATGTTGAAGATATCCACTTCCATCAGAATACATCTTCATACAACATTGAAGTGTACAGCGATCTTCTGGTTCTATTCATTTCACTCAGCATCAGTTGATGTAAGTATTTCCAAATCTCTCTGTATTCGTCCTGCTGGTCATTTCTTACAGAGCAATAATATTCCATAACATTCATATGCCATAATTTACCCAACCATTCTGCAATTGATGGACATCCATTCATCTTCCAGTTTCTAGCCACTACGAAAAGAGCTGCCACAAACATTTTGGCACATACAGGTCCCTTTCTCACTCTTTAGTATTTCTTTGGGATATAAGCCCAATAGCAGCAATGCTGGATCAAAGGGTATGTACAGTTTGATAACTTTTGGGGCATAGTTCCAAATTCCTCTCCAGAATGGTTGGATTCTTTCACAACTCCACCAACAATGCATTAGTGTCCCAGTTTTCCCACATCCCCTCCAACATTCATCATTATTTGTTCCTGTCATCTTAGCCAATCTGACAGGTGTGTAGTGGTATCTCAGAGTTGTCTTAATTTGCATTTCTCTGATCAGTAGTGATTTGGAACACTCTTTCATATTAGTGGATATAATTTCAATTTCATCATCTGAGAATTGTCTGTTCATATCCTTTGACCATTTATCATTTGGAGAATGGCTTGATATCTTATAAATTAGAGTCAATTCTTTATATTTTGGAAATAAGACCTTTGTCAGAACTTTTAATTGTAAAAATATTTTCCCAGTTTATTACTTCTCTTCTAATCTTGTTTGCATTAGTATTGTTTGTACAGAAACTTTTTAGTTTGATGTAATCAAAATCTTCTATTTTGTGATCAATAATGATCTCTAGTTCTCCTCTGGTCATAAATTCCTTCCTCCTTCACAGGTAGACTATTCTCTCTTCCTCTAATCTATTTATTATCTCATTCTTTATGCCTAAGTCATGGACCCATTTTGATCTTATCTTTGTATATGGTGTTAAGTGTGGGTCCATATCTAATTTCTGCCATACTAATTTCTAGTTTTCCCTGTTAAAGTGTTTTCTAATGTGTAAACCAGAATTAGGATGAAAACATAAGAAAGTTCCATTGTAACATTTAATTTCCATTTTCAACCCTGGTCTCAAAAAAAAAAAAAAGGTTCTTCCAGTAATCCTTCAAATATTTCCTAATTTTGACCATTCTTAGACAATTCAACTTGGGCTTATCGATTTTCTTCATTCCTATTGTTTTATATTTGTAACTTTTATATGTACATGAGCATAAAATAAAAGTTTCTTCAAGTCAAATACTACATATTTTGATTCTTTTGTATTTCCTAAGAATGAGAAACAGTGTGTTATACTGGATAGAAACCTAGATTCAAATCCAATAAGACTTAGCTATAAATCCTGTCTCTGACTGGACAAACCATTTAACCAAGACTGCAAGTTTCAGAGAATATGACCCTTGGTATAAGGAGATGTCTCATCTAATAATTCTCTGCTAATGAAAACACAGGTGGAATCTCTATCCCCATCTCTAATATTTAGTACAGTGCCTTTCATACTACATATACCAAAACATATACCATAGTGTTCATTTCAATCAAATTTAATTGAAAGGGAAGTATGGAAAAATATATATGTTGTTGTTTAGTCATGTCTGATTCTTCATGATCTCATATAAGATTTCCTTTGCAAAGGTACTGGAGTGGTGTTCTATTTATTTCTCTTTACAAATGAGGAAACTGAAGCAAACAGGGTTAAGTGATTTGCCCAGAGTCACATAGCTAGTAAAAGAGTCTGAGGTTACATTTGAACTCATGAAGATAGGTCTTCCTAACTCCAAGTCCAGTATTCTCCACTATGCCCCCTAGTTCCCCTGTGAAATAAGAACCAGTAAAACAATGTGAACAGTGACTGCAACAATGTAAATGAGGGAAAATCCATTAAATATTGAACATTGTTACTGTGATAGATAAGCTTGACCCCAAAAAAGAAATAGGAGAACGCATCTTCCAACCTTCTCTACAGAGACAGGGGACTGAGAATATGGAACATCGAACTGAACAATGAGCTGGTTTAATTTTGCTGAACTATTTCTCCACCCCCACCTCTGTGTATGCATAAAAGGGAAGGACATTTTGGACAATGTAGGTAATATAAAATTTTTGATTTATATCACTAATTTTTTAAAAATATTGAAAACCAATTCAACAAGTATTTTAAGTGCCTACAAGTGTATTACAAGATACAGGGATGGATACAAATGTAAAAATGAAAAGGTACCTGTCCTTAAAGAGGTTACATTTTACTGGTGTAGAGGATGATGGACAGCAGGTACATAAATAAATACAAAATAGTTTATGAAATTAGAGTATCGAGAGCTCTATGAACTGCAAGGAAATTATTTATTGTGCCCTGCTTTCTAGAGCCCCCAAGTTGGAATTACAAAATATACTGTGCTTTCCAGAGCCCCCACTCTAGGATGAAAAAATATACTGACTTAGTGGAAGAGTGATGAGACGAGACTCCTGAAGATGGTTAAAATAGGGAGTCCGTTTATTCCATTCATTGCCACCGGATATCACTCTGCTTCAATTACAACACAGGTTATCACCACCTCCTGACTTCTCAGGAAGACCAAGAGACTTTAGGGGAGCTAGGGAGTCAAATCAGACATTGTCAGCAGGTTCCCTCTGGGCTGAAGGGTTTTATGCCTCACCCAGAGTTCCCCCACTAACTGTGACTCTCTACAATTATTCTTTACTAACCTTTTGTTACCTTTTTATCCATACAGAATCTACCACTTAGCAAGAGAAATTTTAATAGTTAGCATTCATATAGCACTTCATGGTATGAAAAGCATATTATAAACATTATCTCATTTAATCCTTATAACAACCCTGTGAGTCAGGAAACTAAGAATGAGAGAAATTATGTGATTTGAGTTGGGTCATGGAGGTAATATGTATCTGAGAGAGGACTTAACTCTAGGTCCAGCAGTCTATCCCAAATCATCCAATTTTTTGAGGAATTAGTGGAATATTTTGGAATCTCATTTTAATTATGATTCCTAAAGTCCCCTGAATTTGTAAGGCTTTGGTAGACAGAATTACTCTAGCATCACATTGCTGGGGGATATGTTGCTTTTCCTGAGTTCTGGAAGGACGAGGGTATTTCTATTTTTATATTCTTGGAGATGTAGAGTAAAAACTATAATCAGTACAAAGCTAATTAGCATTAGCTTTGCCCTAGGCTGCTGAATTTAGAGGAACTAAAAGCATTGGCAGCCCTTCTGCAATTAGAAACAATAGAACTTAGTACTTAGTTTAAGGCATAATTAATAAAATAGGAAGCTATACTTGCCCCTCATATTCCCTTATGTCTCTCCCACTTGATTCCCCTGCAAAGGACTTGAAAAGAGCCTCAGTCTCTCTTTCAAGGGAAGCTGTTTCCTCTCCTCCAGAGTGAGAGTGTATTTTGTGCCTCCTCTTCCAGGGATAATTTGTAATATTTGTCTTAAACACAAAAAAAGAAAAAATGTAATATATCTCCATTTATGTGCCTTTGTTTTATCCAATTTCACCTGTCTTTTTTGTTTCACCTGCCTATTTAATTACATATGTATGAAGAGGATATGTGTTCCCCAAACCAATGGCTCTCTCTGAGTTTCAGGATATAAGAACTGAACATGCTGTGCCTGATACCCAGCCATCCAGAACTAGCCTAGCATTTCAAGCAGTGAAAGATGATGTACCAGGGTGATGTTTGGTCTATCTGATTATATTTAGAATGCAGCAGGAAAAACCTCTACATTTGTAGAAATAGCAATTGAATACAATATTAACATCTGCCACTTTACTGATCATAGGCAAGTTATGGCCTCACTTTCTCTCAAACCTCCCCCAAACAAAAACCAACAAAAAGAACCCAGGAAGATATATGTATTTTTGAACAACAGGGATTGGAGAAATCCAAAATAAATCAGAAAGTTTGTCATCATTTATTATAGGTCCCATTGTATCAAGCATAATTATTAGACCCTCAATAAATATTTGTTGAATGAAAAAAAATGCAAACATTCTTGGAACATATCTAACCCTCCAGATCTAGTAAGGTGTTTGTCTTCCTTTTCCCTTAGTTTTATAGTAATGTGTATTCTATTTTATGCTTTTAAAAACATTATTCCGAATGATTAAGAATCCTAGGTCTAGATGATTGTTTTCACATAATTCATCAACAAGAATTAAGTAGTGGAGTGACAAGTCTTGAGGGGCCTTAAAAGCCTAGGAATCATCTTCCTAGTAGCAGGTAACTACCTATTTCCTCGTTTGTTTTTCAATCAATACCAGAAAATTTAGTTGTACAGGCAGTTTGCTGGGAAATATGGTGTAATGAAAGGATCACAGAATTTGGAACTGGAACCCAGGCTTTGAGGAAGACACTTCTCTCTGAGACTCAGTTTCCTCATCTATAAAATGAAAAGGTTGCTCTTGATGATCTCTAAAAGCAGTCTAGAAGCAAGTGAAGTGGCACACCCTGGAAAAAAGATGTGTTTAAATCTGACCTTAGACATGTGACTCTAGGCAATTCATTTGACCTGTGTTGTAATGCCTCAGTTTCCCTGAATAAAATTATTATGGCAAAGCTCCCTTCCTGGCCATTAGGACTGAGAGAATTAAAATATTGAAGCTCTGACCACTTTACATTCCAAAGAGTTATAAGACTCTCAAATGCCTGCTAGGATTTGCCCCTCAGACATGTCTCCTACCCTTGACTTCCTTATCTTGGCATCCTGTTAGGACTATGGTTATGATCCTTCCCTGGAATTATGGCTTACCCTGCATCCAGTATCCTTGTCCCCTCCTTATCTGCCTTATTCAGGCCATATATCTTGTGTAGCTAAAAGAACATATAAAAGGTCTGTGCCTTAATTGCTAGGGATTGGACATCTTTTGGACATGAGTTTCATCCAACAGGTTTGCTCAAATTCTCCACTATTAAAATATTAAAAACTAATTTCTTGTCTTTCCTTAGTTTCTCCAGCATTACAGTGTCTGCCTCAGTTTCCTCAACTATTAAATGGGCATACTACTAATACCTCCCAGGATTGTTGCAAAGATTAAATAAGATTATATCTATCAAACACTTAGCACAGTGCCTGGTTCATAATAAGGATTTGATAAATGTTTCTTTGTTTCTTCCTACTTTTCTCCCTCATTTCTTTTCTTTAACTCCCTCCCTCCCTTCCTTTCCTTCCTTCCTTCCTCCCTTCCTCCCTCCCTTCCTTCCTTTCTTCCTACCATTTTTCTAAAATCTCTTCAAACTCAAAAAATCTCTGTAGGTTGTTCTGCTCATTACCACTTCGTCACCTCTGTAGAAATAATGAACCATGTCCAGGTTATGCAGAACTATCATTGTAAGAAAATAGGCTTATAGAGTTTGAAGGGGTCTTACGAGGCCATTGATACCAACCCACCTATTTTTTTCAAATACGGAAACTGAGACATAGAGATGTTAACTGAATTATCTAGGGATACACAGTGATTTAGGTGAAATCCAACCTAAGTTCTCCTGACTCCAAGAAATCTAGAGCTTAATGTATACTACATGCTGCTGCTTCTTCTGGAGCTTGATATTGCCCTAACATTGACTGGGGAACCCCATTGTCATTGATGAATTAGAAAGTTTGACTTCAAATCTTTGTTCTGTTATATACATGCTATATGACTTAATTCATTTAACTTTCTTGAGCCTCAGTTTCTCTGTCTAGAGAATGAGCTTATTTCATAGGGTTTAGATTCTACTTTGGGAAAGCGAATTTGCATTTTATATTTCTTTGTTTTAATGAACTTTGGCAGGGAAATTTTCTCTATTAATGCAAGTCAGCAATTGCTCTATTACCTATAGTTATTAGAGAGTGGTCATGAGCTCATGGTATACAACATTCCCCAGTGTACCCTAAACTAGATTAAAATGCAACTGAGAAATACTTAACAAAATAAATTAAATGAAATAAAATAAAGATAATATTAATATGTGGTTTTCTACATCAATATGTAGCCCACAGGGATCTTTATGTACTATTCAATGGCCATTGTTTTGATTGAAACTTGATAATATTGGCCTAGGGCATCGAGTGGTTAAATTGACTGACTGGCCCAGAGTCATCCAGCTTGTATATATAGAACCAGATCCCAGATTTAGATAATGCTAATTATGAGGAGAACACTCTATTCTCTGGTCCACACTGCCTGCTTCTCTGAGAGGGCTGGGAGGATCAAAAGAGATTTTATATATATATATATATATCCTGTAGATGTTGGGCATTATGTGAATGGATGCATATGAGCTATCATTATTAATATTTCATTATGATGCTCTTCTTGTGGTTAAGTTGATCTCATGTCTTTTTTTTTTCTCAGTTCTGTTGATGTCATCCTAACTGTGAGAAGCCAGCCCCTGAGCATAATGATGTTAACAAAGCCCTCAGTTTTCTTAGGGGATATGTCCCGTCCCAGCTTCCCTTTAAACTTCTCTATCTAGATCTCTTGAGATTATTTGACTGCTTTGAAATCAAATACTAACACTTTTAATGTCAAACACTCCAAAATAGGATGAGAGACAAATTAGTGATTTGTAAGAATGATTTCAGTAGCTTACAGAAGGATACTACATATCCATTTTCTTAGATATTTTCCTACAATTGTTTCATTAGCATGAAACCTCAATTTCTTCTGTTTGTTTTTAAATAGACTCAGAAGGTCCTGAGAAGGACTAATTCAATGAGCTAATGCACTCATTTCTCCAGCAATGCCCCTTGTTGCCAAATGCTGCCCTATAGCTGTTCATCATTAGCTGCCTGGAGCTATGTCAGAATGGAGCATTTTAATAGCATGTCTATATTTAACCTATATTGAGTTGTCTCTTTAACTCCTAACAGTGATCTACCGAGTTCAGCATTTCCTGAGATTAATTACCAAGTGGGGTTAATGATACTTTGGGCCAATAACACCTCCAAGTAGTTCATTCATTTCCAGGAAATGTCTGGTGCCTTAATCACAACTGCTTAAATAAGAACTTCCCACCTCCTTCCCCAGTGTGATGGAATTTGTCTGGACCTTTTTTTTTTTTTAAAGGGAGGCTCTGATCCTGTTCCCATCACCTGTCAATCACCCTGGCATTTTCTTGTCTTTATTTGGAGAAAGAACAGTTGCACTAAAGATCCTATGTATATATAGAAGACAGCTGACTGTAAGAGATCAAATTTTATGGGTGCTTGTACATCTTGGTGCACGCTTGATCCTCAGTGCTGCAGGTTCACAATTTGGTTGTGCTAGTTCTCTCAGGTGATTGGGTCTTGGGCCACTGAGACAATATGTAGGGCACAGTGCAACATAATGTAATCCAGCACCCTTTGGGAAATAAAAGTTTACCTAAGAGAATTCTGCCTTCAAAGAACTTAGAGACAGGCAAGGTAATCAGGTATAGTTATAAAAAATAATAAGATGCACACGTATTCAAGCTTTACAAAACAGAAGCTGAGGTTTGAGAGAAGAAGTCATTACTTGAGGTTGTGGGGGGTGGGATTAGACAAGGCTTCCAAGATGAGATGATATTTGAGTTAAGGATTTAAAAAGTGGTCAGGAATTTTACAGATAAAGAGATTAGGAACTGGGTCAGGTTTCAAGAAAAATAGGTCTAAAACGAATTCCATAAACATACTATTTGGGTATCAGTAGAAAACTACCTATAATTCTTCACTCTTTTATGGAGCAATTTGTTTCCTGCTAAGCCCTTGTTTTGATATGTAAGTGTGTTCACTTAAGTGTCTGTTCTGACTCAAATACTAGTAATGTGTTGGTTTTATACATTGGAAACACCATAATTCCATGGAAAGATGTGTCAGATTTCAAGGATCTATGCTTTGAAAAGGAGAGAATTGGAGAAGAGTTTAAATATCCAAATTTCTTAGATGTAAAGCTGGTTTTTCTTTCTAAAAGACCCAAATCCTGCTAAGTGATTAAATATTTATAGAAGTATCACATTCTTTTCTTCTCCCACAACAATTTTTTTTCATTATTGTGAGTGATGTGTTGGGAAATTAAACTAGCTGTAATTTTAGACATTTGTAATATTTATGAAGTGTGCCAACTTTGAATAGAAGTGAAGAAACACCATGTATAATTGCATCAAGTTTTTTTTTTTAATTTTCATTTTGAATAAAATTTTAGAGCAGCTTGGTTCAGTGGATAGAATTCTGGGGCCTGGAGTCAGGAAAACCTGAGTTCAAATCTAGCCTCCCACTTATTAGTTGCATAACCTTGCAGAAGTCACTTCACCCTTTTTGTCTCAGTTTTTTCATTTGTAAAATGAGATGGGGAAGAAAATGAAAAACCACTCCTATCTCTCTGAGTGTCAAACACAAGTGAAATGATAAACAACCACAAAGATCTAGAGAGAATTGAAATTTTAAAAAAGACTTTTGGTATGAGGTAGCTAAGTGATGCAATAGATATAGCACTGGCCCTGTAGTCAGGAGAACCTGAGTTCACATCTGAACTCAGACCCTTATTAGCTGATCAGGTCAGGATAGCAATTCCTAGTTCAAAAAAATCATGTGATAAGTTCACAATGACCATTTTCTTCACCAAAAGGTGGATTTATTTAGGAGAAGAGGTTATAGACAAAATAAGAGGTATAATAAGAGGTACCAGGAGTAGTAAATATGAAATAGATTTGGGAGCATAATCAGTTTACCATGGAAAGGACAAAGGAAATGAGTTTAGAAGAATCTAAGGAATATGCCATGAGGCCTGAGTATGCCATTGACTGAAAGCCTAAATCCATAGAGTTTAGCATACTAACTAGTGTTAGCTATTGTAAGGAAAAAGATGTCATTGAAGAGAAGAACATATGAGGGAGAGAGAGAATACCTCATAACTGGCTTGTTCTTGGAAAGGATTTAGCAAAGATTTTCATCAGGAGAGTATCTTTTATGAGGAAAATATAAACTTGGGGATTTCTCAGGAATGGGAGGAAGTATTTGATAGCTCAGAGGGAGGAATCAAGGAGGAGAGATGAAATGCACCAGGCAGACCAAGTCCCAGACCTTTTAAAAAGGTCTATCAATCAATATCTCAATATCTCAAAGGTTATTTAAAGATGCCCAGAGATTTGCGGGATAGACAATGGAAGTTGATAAAGAGTTCCCTTCTCACAATCATTCTATATAACAGGATAGTCTGGAACTTGATTATGCCTGATAATAGTTGTATTAGCTTCGTCATGACAAGGGAAGTTCCTATCATTAAGCTATATGATCATGGACAAATCACTTAACTCTTAATTGTCTCAAAAAAAAAAAAAAGACAGTTGATACCCTGCATTAGCTCTTCACTATCTAGTCCAAAGCTTTCCAAGAGTAAGAGTTTAATAAAAATTTTTTTAATGTGGTGACCAAAAGAGACTCCAAAAAATCCTGTTTTAGGAATGTGTATCTGAGTTTTCATGTCTTTGTTGAAGTCAGAATAACCTTTCTGTTGTCATGTTGAAGCTAAAAAATAACATCTTTTTATGTTCTAGTGAAGGACATGTAGCATATTATTGTTTTCTGTATGAGGGATAGAGTATGATATTCAGGATAAGAAATGAGGTATTTTATTTTATTTTTTAAATAGTTTTTATTTACCAGATATATACACGAGAACCTTTTGTTCTAATTTTTCCCCTCCTTCCCCCCCCTCCAGATGGCAGGTTGACCAATACATGTTAAATATGTTAGAGTATAAATTAAATACAATATATGTATACATGTCCAAACAGTTGTTTTGCTGAACAAAAAGAATTGGACTTTGAAATAGTGTACAATTAGCCTGTGAGGGAAATCCAAAATGCAGATGGATAAAATTAGAGGGACTGGGAATTCTATGTAGTGGTTCATAGTCATCTCTCAGAGTTTTTTCGGTGAGTGTGAATTGATCATCATATAGTATTGTTGTTGAAGTATACAACGATCTCCTGGTCCTGCTCATTTCACTCAGCATCAGATCATGTAAGTCTCTCCAGGTCTTTCTGAAATCATCCTGTTGGTCATGAAATGAGGTATTTTATAATGAAGTTTTACTGTGTGTTTACATCTCACGATTTGTTGTTGACAACAAGGTTTAGCAAATGCAATTACAGGTAAACCTGAACTAATTGACCACAGATCTAAAGCTGGAAAATATTTCAGATTTCACTTTGTCCAAATTTATCAATTTAAAAATGGTGTCATTGGGGACCCTTACAGTTAGTGACTAGCCCAAGATCACACAGCTAGAAAGTAGCATAGTCAGAAGTTGAATCCATGATCTCTGATTCCTTATCCCTTACTCATTCATTACTCATTGAACCATACTGCCTCATCTCAGTGTGGGCTTGTTCCATACTTGGTGACTGGTTGAAATAGCTGTTGCTGGGGAAGCAACCAGACATCAAAAGCAGGACACAAAGAAGAATCTGAGAGACAAAGTTACAGCCTAAACAAGGACAATCCAGTGGGTGGAGAGTTGGTGGGGTTTGGGGGGTGGGGTAGGGAGATAGCTTTTGGACCCAGTTAGAAAACAGTCTTTTTAACTGAAAATGAGGGGGGAGAAGGAGAGTAAGTTGTCATTTTATAAATCCATAGGAACATAATATGAGAATGCCTGGACTAAAATGGGTTGAAAAGTAACACAAATATAAGAATAGAGAATTTATCTAAACCCTAGACTCCTACACTTAAAATTACAGGATAGAGAGCAGATTCCAGAGAGCTTACATATAAAAACTTGTCCAGCCAAATATAAAAGGAAGGAATTAGAATGGAATTTACAGCATGGGCACGGTTGGGTATGCGATTAAGTAATAAGTGAGCTAAGAAGTTTAGGTTGGAGGATTATAGGAAGATAGCAGCTTGCTAGGACTAAGAAGACCTCAGATCCCAGAAAACACTAAGAGATGGATAACTCTACTAATTGAAAGAAAAATCACCTCTAAACTTCCTCATCCATTAAAGAATCAACAGAGGGACCCCTAAAAACTTGTGGAGATATCAAGATTGGAAAACTAGAGAAGGGAAAATTATTAAAGAATATGAGGTAGAAAGAAGTCCTAGAATCCTTAGGCCTGAGTTCCAAAGGACCCAACACCAGCTAGCTTGAGTTTGGGATAACGGAAGAGAGCAGCTGTAGTTATTCTAATGCATTCCATCATGGTACCAATGGGATCAGTCAAGACCCTGGAAAAAGACCTCAGTCAAAATCCAGACTAAGCAGTTCTATACCTTTTGTTGGGAGCCCAGCTTGAAACAAATCTCTGAGCCTATTACTTGGGGGACAGATCCCAGCCAAAACTCATAGGAGGAAGAGATTCTAGAGTTCTATGAGCAGAGAAAGTCCTCAGGTAGAGATCAGCATAAGAATAGCTCCTTTAGACCCTTAAAAGGGAGGCCTAATCTGGATTTTCACCAGAACCAGGTAGCCTTTGTCCACACCATTCACTTGTGAAGCCTGACTCAAGAACCCACCATGAACCAACTAAGAAAATTTCTGACTGCCATGAAAAAATCCTCACCCTCATCCTAAATCAAGTTGAAGTAATAAAAACTAATAATTGAAAAAATAACAAAATAAACAACTCATTTTTAAAAAGAAAAGAAAGCCCAAATATTCATGTAAAATAGGTACTTTTTCTATTTCTATAGTAGAAATATAGTATCAATATATAAAACTAGAGAAATACAATAAAGAAAACTAAAAACTAATAATACTAAGAAACATGATGCAAAATTTTAAAATAAAATTTTGGCAAGTGAGCTACCATAAGAGATAAGAAAGATTATTTACTATAACCTGGTTGAGTTTATGCAAGGAATGTAGGATTAGTTCCAACATGAAATATATCAGTAATATAAATAATCAAACCCATATGATTATATCAATGGATATTTAAAAGGATTTTGAAAAAAATCAACACACTTCTATTAAAATAATGCCAATAAAACATATATAATAAATTATAATTATATAAAATTCTATAATATAATAGTAACAAATGGAAATTTCTTAAATATAATCAATAGTATTAATCTAAATCCAAGAGCAAGCACTATATGTAAAGGAGGAAATTTTCATGCCTTTTCAATAAGATTAAAGCAAAAACAAGTATGCCTAGTGTTGCCACTATTTAACATAATACTGGAAACACTAACTATAAAAATTAGACAAAAAAAAATTAGGTAATGAACATAGACAAAGAGAAAGCAAAATTATTTCTTTTTGAAGATGATAGGATGGTGCA
Organism: Sminthopsis crassicaudata; assembly: GCF_048593235.1. NCBI lineage: Eukaryota > Metazoa > Chordata > Mammalia > Dasyuromorphia > Dasyuridae > Sminthopsis > Sminthopsis crassicaudata. The sequence continues at coordinate 296,124,613 of NC_133618.1, forward strand.
TTTAGAGAACTTTACACAGTTAATGAAAAATTAATTGAAGTAATTAATCACTTCACTAAATATTTATATAGATAAATTCACACAAATCATCACTATTCCTTTATATAACTAACAATACCCAGCAAGACAAGGAAGAGAAATTCTATTCAAAATAAGTATAGAAGTTTTAAAATACTTTAGAGTATATATTCCATGATTCACTCAGGAACTATATCTAACCATAAAACATTATAAAGATATATAAACTATAAAACTTATAACTATAAACCACATACTATATAAACTATAAACACATAACTATAAAATATTTTATGGAAGTAGAAAAATAGTGGGATTAATATTGAGGAGCAAAAGGTCAAATATCTCAAGAGTGATAATGAAAAAAAGTAGAAAGGAATAACTTCTGTCAATACCAGATTCCAAACTGTGCTACAAATCTGTAATGATTAAAATTATTTTTAATGGTTAGAAAAAAATAGACATCAATGGAACAGATTTGATACTCAATATATAAGCAAACTAGTATAGTAATATAATCTTTGATAAACTCAAAAACACAAATGGGGAAAGAACTAATTATTTGACAACACTTTCTGGGAAAGTTAGAATGCAGTCTGGTAGTACAATTTAGACCAATACCTCACACCATATACCAAGAAAGACTCCAAATGAATACATGGCCTAGAACAGTTCTATCATAAACAAATTGGAGAAACAAAAAGGAAAATTGTCTTTTGCGTCTTTGTACAGGGAAAGAATTCATGATTAATTAAATGTTAGAGAGGGTCACAAAAAATAAAATAGTTGGTTTTTTTTAACTATGTTTTTTAAATGAGGAGAGGCAATTGGGTTCAAATGATTTGCCCAAGGTCATACAGCTAGTAAATATTAAATGTCTAAGGCCATATTTGAACTCAATTCCTCCTGACTTCAGGGCTGGTGCTCTATTCATTGTGCCATTTAGCTGCCCCAAATGGACAGGTTTTGATAACATAAAATTAACAAGTTTTTTTTTCCCATAGTATATCATAAAAATTAGAATACATATAGGTAACTAGGGAAAAAATTTATATCCCCAAAGAAATTAAAAAAAGAGAAAAGGACCTATATCTATATAAAATATTTATAGGAACTCTTTGATAGCTAAAAAATTGAAAATTTAAAAAGAGTCTTTCTATTGAAGAATAAGTCAACAAATTATTGTTCCCTGAAGAGTAATGAAATGGATAATTTCAGAGAAATTGAGAAGACTTTATGAAGCAATGTAGAGAAAAAATGAATAGAGCTAGAACAACTTATATAATAACATTATAAAGAAAAATAATTTTGAAAGATTTTAGAACTCTGATCTACACAGTGATAAACCATGAATCTAAAAGAATGAAGATGAAATGTGATTTTTGCTTTCTGAAAGAGAGGGAATATGCTTAAAATGCAAAAAGAGACATATATTTTCAGACATGGCTAATTGGGAATTTGTTTTGAATTATGTGGATATGCATTGAGGGATTTATTTTTCATGTTTTAAAGACAAATTCTTTAATGGGAGAGAAAGATTAATAAAAATACTTCTTACTTAAAAAATAAATTATTGAGAAAGAAAAAGAGATTAGACTCTCATTGGCACTGGGAATCAAGAAAAGCATAAGAATTTTGGCATCTTTTGAAACCACTACCCTTTTTATCTATTTCAGTAATCCTAACACTCCCATTATATGTTACTGTCAGTGTATCATAGTAAATCTCCATTTGGAACATCTAAATAATTAGAGAGTTCTCACTAGGGAGCAGGGGAAGGGAGGAAATCTTCTCTGCACCGAACTAAACCCTATCAGCACTGACATTTTTCCTGTAAGTGAAACCAGATAAAGAGAATTTGCAGCTAAATAGAAGTAAAGATCACAGGTTCTCCTTGGAGAAACTAAGAAAGGAGTTAGTATAATTAATTCTATTGTACATAAAAAAGTAACGAGAAAATTAGGATGAAACATGCCAGAACTTCATGGGGCAATTGATCATCTCTCATTGTAATGCTTTCAGTGAACACATGCAAAACAAACAAATAAAGCATAAAGGTAATTTCTGCTCATGCATCAAAATGTGTTGCAAGGAGTGAAGAGGGAGAGAACTCAATAAAAACTTCCAAATTAAATTTATGATCATGAATACTTGGTGACTCAGGGCAAAGATGGCTAAGAGAAGATGGCAAAAACATATGTTGGACAGTGTGACTCAAGATTAAGAAACAATAAAGAGAAGGCTTATATATGACACTGAAGTCTCACACACATATGAAGTGCTAGAAATGGAGACTCACAGCACTATAGTTTGAGGCTGAGTTGTGCTTGCTTGCAAAGAGAAAAAGTTCTATTTCTTACAACACTTATTGGCTGTGTCATTCTTTGAGAACTAGTTGATTAAGGTAGAGGTGTCTGAATTAATGTATAGTTTTTTTTTCTGAATTAATCGTTAGTCCTTTAAACACCTTTGTATTGAGAGACATATACTGTTTTAGTGATCTCAGAAATAGATCACTATTTTGGAGGCTCAGAGACTAGAGGCTATATCAAGAAGTTTCTCATAATTAGTCTAAGGAATATATTAATTTAAAGATCTTGGCTCTTATTGCATGTTAGAAATTTTTTTGAAATTAATACTTAATTCAAGAATGGTTTTGAAAGAATATGCCATTTTTTGAAAGTGTATGTTAGTGAGAAAGAATTGGTCAGGTTTTGTTTTGTTTTTTGTTTTTTTTTTTGCAAAAGTTACAAAGTAGGAAAACTATGGAATTTTTAGTTTGTAAAGTATGAGCTTAAAAATAATTATATACTGAAGAAAAACATTAACTCAACATGAAAGCAAAAAGAAGTACAATAAAGTACAATTCAACATGAATGTTTTTTCTTCTTAGGAAAAGAAAGATCTCAAATTCAGAGGTTAAACTTGTGGTTTCTGTGAAAAATAAGTGATAAATAAATCCAGTAGGTCTTGGTTCAACTCTTAGTCTCCAAATAGTAGAACCTCAAACTATAAGATGGATTAAAAAGTTAAAAAGCACTAGTTTCTCAGAATAAGACTTTGAAACAATGAATAGAGAAGATTAATTTGGCATCTTTATAGAGACTTGCTTGGAGAGAGGGAAAATTAAAGGTAAATATAACTTTTAAGAGAGTTTAACAGTAATCCCAAGCTTGAATTAAGGTGATAGTCTTATAAATGGAAAGAAGACATGTGACATATGTGGAGGTTGAATCAACAAAACTTGGCAAATGATTGAATTCAGGGAATGAGGGATAGATAAAGAAAAGCCAAGAAAGACCCTAGATAGCTGGGAAGATGAGGGTACTCAGCCAAAACAGAAAGGTTTAGAAGAGTAAAAGATTGAGGTATATGGGGATGCTGTAAAATGTTCTATTTTTGAATATGTTGAATTCAAAGTGCCTATGGGACATCTAGGAAAAGCTATCCATCTGGCAGTTGGTATGCATGACTGGAGTTCAAGAGATTTTAGAGTCCTTTCTATTGAAAACATATTTAAACCAATGAAAAATTATGAGATCAATACAAAATTAGAAGTATAAAGAATAGTCAGATGCATGGCCAGCAATTCAACACTTCCAAGATGACCTATTCAAACTAATAGTGAAAAAAAATGATTAGCAGATAAAGGAAAAGCCCTCAACTCAGACTATCACCATTTCTGATGTAAATTCAACTCACATAAAGCAATTGCTTCTGTCTCTGCCAGAAAAGTCTTGATCTCTTTGCCAAGCAAAAAAGATGTGGCAGCCAAGGACGTGAATTTAGTATGTAAATCTATTTGCAAAACCAAATAATAGAGGATTGTGAAAAATGTCAATTCATAAAATTGTATGAAATGGTAGAGGAGTGAAAGGATGCAATAATATTGATGTGAAACCTAATTAAGCCAGATTTTTTAAAAGGTATTTAAAAGTGAACCTGGAAGGAGAGAAACAGAAATAAGTATCATCAATTAGTATTTTTATAACAAACTATTTTCATCAATATTAGAATCACAACATTTGGACACTAATATCTCATCCCTAATGTGTAAGTAACATGGAGAAGCAGAATGGTATAACTGAAGATTAAAATGGGAAAGAGAAGTTGAACCATATAAAGAAAGAAGTTTTAATTACATAGCATCATTTGCCCTTTCCCCTTGAGATACTTATAACCAGGGATATAAATATAGATTAGGTTAGATGAATGGACTTGATGATGAGATGCAGAATTCAGGGATAGTGTAAAGAGCCTGAAGGAGAAAAAGCATAGAGGAACAACTGTTGGGAGTGAAAAGTAGCTTTTGATATTTGATGTGACCACCTGGTATGGGCAGGAATCATTTGTTCCCATGACTTGGCAAAGGCTTGATACAATATATTCTATCTCTAGAGAGTGGCACTTGTCCACCACTGATTCCTGACCTCAGAGCATCTGTTGAAGCAGCAGGGGCAGCCATGACTTTTGGTATAGTTCTCAATCACTTGCAAGACTAGCAGCAGTAGTTAACAGCTTTAGAATGTATCGGTTGTGACCTACTATGTCTGGCAAGTTTGTATTCCTCTTTATCCACTGCTTTCTGTACATTATAGTAGCACTGAGGAAGGACTTGAAGTGCTCCAAAGAGATTCTAAAGTGAAAAGAAGGATTTCTACTCAGGAGACTGACATTTATGCTTAAATAAATGTTAAGGATTATATGTCAACTCTTGCTGGTGTTTTGATATCACTAATCATTTTTCTTTTTTTTTTCTTGTTTTCTTTTTTAATTATAATTTTTGACAGTATATATACATGAATAATTTTTTTATAACATTATCCCTTGTATTCATTTTTCCAAAATATCCCCTCCCTCCCTCTACTCCCTCCCCTTGATGACAGGCAATCCCATACATTTTACATGTGTTACAGTATAATCTAGATACAATATATGTGTGTAAATCCAATTTTCTTGTTGCATGTTAAGTATTAGATTCTGAAGGTATAAGTAACCTGGGTAGATAGACAGTAGTGCTAACAATTTACATTCACTTCCCAGTGTTCCTTCTCTGGGTGTAGTTGTTTCTGTCCATCATTGATCAACTGGAAGTGAGTTGGATCTTCTTAATGTTGAAGATATCCACTTCCATCAGAATATATCTTCATACAGCATTGAAGTGTACAGCGATCTTCTGGTTCTATTCATTTCACTCAGCATCAGTTGATTTAAGTCTCTCCAAGCCTCTCTGTATTCCTCCTGTTGGTCATTTCTTACAGAGCAATAATATTCCATAACGTTCATATACCATAATTTACCCAACCATTCTGCAATTGATGGACATCCATTCATCTTCCAGTTTCTAGCCACTACGAAAAGAGCTGCCACAAACATTTTGGCACATACAGGTCCCTTTCTCCTCTTTAGTATTTCTTTGGGATATAAGCCCAATAGCAGCAATGCTGGATCAAAGGGTATGCACACTTTGATAACTTTTTGGGCATAGTTCCAAATTGCGCTCCAGAATGGTTGGATTATTTCACAACTCCACCAACAATATATTAGTGTCCCAGTTTTCCCACACCCCCATCCAACATTCATCATTATTTGTTCCTGTCATCTTAGCCAATCTGACAGGTGTGTAGTGGTATCTCAGAGTTGTCTTAATTTGCATTTCTCTGATCAGTAGTGATTTGGAACACTCTTTCATATGAGTAGATATAATTTCAATTTCATCATCTGAGAATTGTCTGTTCATATCCTTTGACCAATTTTGATCAATTGGAGAATGGTTTGATTTCTTATAAATTAGGGTCAGTTCTCTATATATTTTGGAAACGAGACATTTATCAGAACCTTTAACTGTAAAAATATTTTCCCAATTTGTTACTTCCCTTCTAATCTTGTTTGCATTAGTATTGTTTGTACAGAAACTTTTTATTTTGATGTAATCAAAACCTTCTATTTTGTGATCAATAATGATCTCTAGTTCTCCTCTGGTCATAAATTCCTTCCTCCTCCACAGGTCTGAGAGGTAGACTATTTTCTATTTCTCTAATCTATTTATGATCTCATTCTTTATGCCTAAATCATGGACCCATTTTGATCTTATCTTAGTATATGATGTTAAGTATGCATCCATATCTAATTTCTGCCATACTAATTTCCAGTTTTCCCAACAGTTTTTTTTTTCAAATAATGAATTTTTATCCCTAATGTTGGTATCTTTGGGTTTGTCACAGACTAGATTGCTATAGATGTACCCTTTTTTGTCCTTTGTACCTAATCTGTTCCACTGATCGACTGGTCTATTTCTTAGCCAATACCAAATGGTTTTGGTGACTGCTGCTATATAATATAGCTTTAGATCAGGTACACCTAGACCACCTTCATCTGACTTTTTTTTTTTCATTAGTTCCCTTGCAATTCTTGACCTTTTATTCTTCCATATGAATTTTGTTGTTATTTTTTCTAGGTCATTAAAATAGTTTCTTAGGAGTCTGATTGGTATAGCACTAAATAAATAGATTAGTTTGGAGAGTATTGTCATCTTTATTATATTCGCTCGGCCTGTCCAAGAGCACCGAATGTCTTTCCAATTATTTAAATCTGACTTTATTTTTGTGGCAAGTGCCTTGTAATTTTGCTCATATGATTCCTGACTATTCTTTGGTAGATGGATTCCCAAATATTTTATACTCTAAACATTTGTTTGGAATGAAATTTCTCTTTGTATCTCTTGCTGTTGCATTTTGTTGGTGATATATAAAAATGCTGAGGATGTATGTGGATTTATTTTGTATCCTGCCACTTTGCTAAAATTCTGAATTATTTCTAATAGCTTTTTAGCAGCGTCTTTGGGGTTCTCTAAGTATACCATCATGTCATCTGCAAAGAGTGATAGTTTGATTTCCTCATTTCCTACTCTAATTCCTTGAATCTCTTTCTCGGCTCTTATTGCCGAGGCTAGCGTTTCTAGTACTATATTGAATAGTAATGGTGATAGTGGGCAACCTTGTTTCACTCCTGATCTTACTGGGAAAGGTTCCAGTTTATCTCTATTGCATATTATGTTTACTGATGGTCGTAAATATATGCTCCTGATTATTCTAAGTAATAGTCCATTTATTCCTATACTCTCAAGTGTTTTTAGTAGGAATGGATGTTGCATTTTATCAAATGCTTTTTCTTCATCTATTGAAATAATCATATGGTTTTTATTAATTTGATTATTAATATAGTCAATTATACTAATAGTTTTCCTAATATTAAACCAGCCCTGCATTCCTGGTATAAATCATACTTGATCATGGTGTATTATCCTGGGGATGATTTTCTGTAGTTTTTTTGCTAGTATCTTATTTAAGATTTTAGCATCAATATTCATTAGGGAGACCAGCCTATAGTTTTCTTTCTCTGTTTTCAACTTACCTGGTTTGGGTATCAGTACCATGTCTGTGTCATAAAAGGAGTTTGGTAGGACTCCTTCATTCCCTATTTTTTCAAATAGTTTATATAACATTGGGGCTAATTGTTCTTTAAATGTTTGGTAGAATTCACATGTAAATCCATCTGGTCCTGGGGATTTTTTCCTGGGGAGTTGATTAATAGCTTGTTCTATTTCTTTTTCTGAAATGGGACTATTTAAGCAATTTGTCTCCTCCTCTGTTAATCTAGGAAGCCTATATTTTTAGAGGAAGTCATCCATTTCACTTAAGTTATCAAATTTATTGGCATAAAGTTGGGCAAAGTAACTCCTCATTATTTCTCTAATTTCCTCTTCATTGGTGGAAAGATCCTCCTTTTCATTTGTAAGACTAACAATTTGATTTTCCTCTTTCCTTTTTCTGATCAGATTTACCAAAGGTTTATCTATTTTATTGGCTTTTTCATAAAACCAACTCTTGGTTTTATTTATTAATTCAATAGTTTTTTTACTTTCAATATTATTGATTTCTCCTTTTAATTTTTGTATTTCAGGTTTAATTTTTGGTTGGGGGTTTTTAATTTGGTCTTTTTCTAGCTTTTTTAGTTTCAGGCCCAATTCATTAATCTTTTCTTTCTCTATTTTCTTCAAATAAGCCTCTAAAGATATAAAATTCCCCCTTATTATCACTTTAGCTGTATCCTACAGATTTTGGTATGATGTCTCATCATTGTCATTATCTTGGGTGAAATTATTAATTGTTTCTATAATTTGCTGTTTCACCGAATCATTCTTTAAGATGAGATTATTCAGTTTCCAATTACTTTTTGGTCTATTTACCCCTAATTTCTTACTGAATGTAGCTTTTATTGCATTGTGATCTGAGAAGAAGGTATTTATTATTCCTGCCTTCCTGCATTTAATTTTGAGATCTTTATGTCCTAATATATGGTCAATTTTTGTATAGGATCCATGAACTGCTGAGAAGAAAGTATATTCCTTTCTATCGCCATTCAGTTTTCTCCAAAGGTCTATCATACCTAGTTTTTCTAATGTTCTATTTACTTTTTAAATTTCTTTCTTATTTGTTTTGTGATTTGTCTAAATCTGAGAATGCAAGGTTGAGATCTCCTACTATTATAGTTTTACTGTCTATTTCTTCTTGCAACTCTCTTAACTTTTCCTTTAGAAAGTTAGATGCTATACCACTTGGTGCATATATATTTAGTATTGATATGGCTTCATTGTTTATGCTACCTTTTAGCAGGATATAGTTTCCTTCCTTGTCTCTTTTAATTAGTTCAACTTCTGCTTTTGCTTGATCTGAGATAAGGATGACTACCCCTGCTTTTTTGGCTTTACCTGAAGCATAATAGATTCTGCTCCAACCTTTTACCTTTACTCTGTATGTATCTCCCTGCTTTAAGTGTGTTTCCTGTAAACAACATATTGTAGGGTTCTGACTTTTGATCCAGTCTGCTATCCATCTCCGTTTGATGGGAGAGTTCATCCCATTCACATTTACAGTTAAAATTACTAATTCTGTATTTCCTGCCATCATATTATCCCCAGATTATGCTTTTTCCCTTGACCCCCCTGAACCCCTTCCCCAACATTTAATTTATAGACCCCACTTGTGACGTGCAGCCCTCCCTTTTTAGTATTCCTCCCCCCTCCTTCCAAGTCCCTTCCCTTATTCCTCTTTTCCTTTTCCCTTTTCCTCTCCCTCCTTTTAATGAGGTGAGAATTCCCTGAAAAACAAATATGTCAATTATTTACTCTTTGAGCCTCTTCTGATGAGAGTAAGATTCACACAATGTTTCTCCCCCTCTCTAAATTCCCTCAGATATAGTATATTTTCTATGCCTCTTCCTGGGATGTAGTTTCCCTCTTTTTATCACTCCTTCTCCTTTTTCTGATACTACCCCCTTCCCGTTACTACTCCCCCCCTTTTTTTATATCAGTAAAATCAAATTATCCATGCGGACTTTCTATATATCCACAACAGAGATACAGTTCTCAAGAGTTCTTTTTACCTTTTTCTGTTTCTCTTCAGTCTTGTGGATGTAGATCAAATTTTTTGTTTAAGTCTGGTTTTTTTCTTAGAAACAAATGAAATTCCTCTGTTTCATTGAATGACCATTTTCTCCCATGGAAGAAAATGCTAAACTTAGCTGGGTAGTTTATTTTTGGTTGCAATCCTTGATCTTTTGCCTTTCGGAATATCAGGTTCCAGGTCCTTTGATCTTTTAATGTGGAGGCAGCCAGATCTTGAGTGACCCTTATTGTGGCCCCTTGATATTTGAATTGCTTTTTTCTAGCTCCTTGCAATATTTTTTCCTTTGTCTGGTAATTCTGCAGCTTAGCCACATTATTCCATGGAGTTCTTTTTTTAGGGTCTTTTTCAGAAGGTGTTTGATGAATTCTTTCAATGCCTATTTTCCTTTCTGTTTCTATTATCTCTGGACAGTTCTCTTTGATGATTTCCTGTAAAATAGAATCTAGGCTCTTTTTTTGGTCATAGTTTTCGGGAAGTCCAATGATCCTCAGATTATCTCTCCTAGATCTATTTTCGAGGTCTATAGATTTTCCCAGTAAATATTTGACATTATTCTCCAGCTTTTCATTTTTTTTTTTTGTTTTTTTGTTTTGTTTTGTTTTGTTTTGTTTTGTTTGACTGATTCTTGGGTTCTCAATGAATCATTCATTTCTATTTGTTCCGTCCTGATTTTTAATGAGTTATTTTCTTCATTCACATTTTTTAGTTCTTTTTGTATATGCCCAATTGAGTTTTTAAATGAATTATTTTGCTCTATTGAATTTTTTTCCATTTCTCTAATTTTTTTAGAGAATTATTTTCTTTTTCCAATTCAGAAATCCTACTTTCTTGAGACTTTTTTATCTTTTCCAATTCAGAAATCCTACTTTCTTGAGAATTTTTTATCTTTTCCAATTCAGAAACCCTACTTTCATGTGATTTTTTAACCTTTTCTAATTCACAAATTTTGTTTCCCTGCATCTCCTGTGAATTCTTTATTTTTTTCAACTCAAATTTCAGAACGTTGTTATTCTCTATCATAGCTTCTCTTTCCTTTCCTCATTTTTCTTCAAACTCTCAACTTTTTAATAGTCTCTTCTAGGAGAGAGTTATGTGATGGGGAGCAGGTATCGTTTCCCTGTAGGCTGTTATCTATTGACTCTCTGCTATTAACTTCCTCGGGCTTGGATACCCGCTCTTTCTCTGTGTAGAAGGAATCAATGATTCTCTTTAGCTTTTTGCTCATGTTTAAAAAATCTTTTGGGGTCTGTCCTTGGGGTAAGAAGTTTATTTATTTATCTCTATACCAGCTTCCTCCCAGACTGGATGGATGCAGTGGTCCTGTGCCTGATTTAAGAGATAGCTCTGGGAGAGAGTTCCCCTCCCCATCCCTGGAAGTGCCTCAGAGGTGATTAGTATGAGTGAGCTGTAGAGGGTTGCCCAATGAAGGACCCCGCTGTGTCTCCTAGAGACCTCCCTGAGGTTTAAGACTGATCAGTAAAGGCGAAACAAAGCCCAGCCAATGCATCCCGTGGGGCATGGATATCAGCAGCTGACTTGAAAAGCCCCTGCGCTCAAACTGGAAGTGTCTGCCCAGAAACCGCAGTCCCTATTTCAAAGGTTCCACTTCTCTGGGACTTCTGTGCTGAGTTCCACAGCCTCCAGCCAAGACCGGCACTATGTGGATTAGATATTGCCTCAGGCTGTGTCCCTGCTGTTCAAGCTCTTAACTACCCCCAGGTGAAGCCCCAGGCAGCGGAAGCTGGGTGCACTGCCACCTAGATCTGTTAGGTCACTTCTGGATTGGGGTGGTTCTAGTATCTGGCTTTATATTTTAAAGTGGCTTGATTTCTCTTCTGATCTGCTGTTTTATAAGCAGAGAAGAGCTAGCAGCCTGTGACAGATTCTTCTATCTCAGTGGCTTCTCTGATCCCAGAGTTCTCCCCAGCTCGTTGGACGTAGTGTGCTAGCACCTCACCCTGTCTGTGCTGGCCTTTTTTCTTCCTCCCCTGGGAACCGACCTTTTCTGTTGAAACTCCAGATTCTCTTCAGCTAGTAAGTCGTGCTTCCAAGTCCTTGTGGTTTCTATCAGTCCAGTGTTATTTTTGAGGCTGATTTAACTAATTGGTAATGAGGGAAGAAGGGAGCTTACAAAATCGGTGTATCTTCTCCGCCATCTTGGCTCCGCCTCCTCATTTTTCCTTTTATAATGAAACTATTTACTTCCATTACACCAAAAAACTGAAGAGATTTGTGAATAGTATGCAGAATGCGAGGAAGCAGCAATTTCCCAAGAGGAATGAGTTCACATGAGTCAAACAGAATACAAATTTGGAGTGATAAGACCAGAAACTACTGTTGCATTGGTGTGAGAGACTTATTAAACATACAAACCAAATCTATGCTGGATGTTTGAAGGAATTTTGAAAGTATTCTCAAGATATCTAAAAAAAGGAAGGATAATGAACAGTTTAAAGAAATCCTAGATACCCTTAATGCTAAATAGTGACTATTGAGAAGATATCAATAACTATTGATCCATATGTATGCCTGCTTTGTCATCTCTGTAAAAATCTTTATGTGTAAAATGTGCAGTCCAGACTGCCTATAGACTTGGAACCCAACATGGTGATATCGCCTTCTTTCTTTCTTTTTGGTTTGGCTCATGTGCCCCAACCTATCCCTACATTAGAGGATTTAAGGATCCTTTCCATTGGAGGATCAGTCATAACTAAAGTCTTAATTAATTAACCAATTAACCTTTCTCAGAATATGGGGATAATTCTATCAGGATGCAGTGGATATATCCCTACTGCTTATACAGTATCTCATGAATTCCTACCAATGAGCTTCCCATCTATGCAAAATCAGTCTCAATGACACCATTAACTCTTAAACATGAAGCATTTGCTAAATGAAAACACAAAACAACTCAGATCACAGCTGAGTAGAAGTGAAACATAAGAATAATTATAGCATTTATTCAATAGAAGTAAAGACCAGAACAGAAATAATTATAACATTTACTCAAGGGGGGCAGCTAGGAGGTGCAGTGGATAGAGCACCAGCCTTGAATTCAGGAGGACCCAAGTTCAAATCTGGTCTCAGACACTTAACACTTCCTAGCTTTGTGACCCTGGGCAAGTCACTTAACCCCAGCCTCAAAAAAAAAAAAAAAAAAAAGACATTTACTCAATGTAAAGCAAAAAGCAAAAATAATCTCAAGAAGTGGAAAAAATCTCAGGAACAACACTTATTCAATAAACGCAAAGAAGAGAGCAGAAACAATCACATTATTTTGGAGACTGAATGTGGATCAAAACATAATATTTTCACCTTTTTTGTTTGTGTGCTTTTTTTTTTCTTTTTTGGCCTTTGATCTCTTTTGGTCTGATTTTTCTTGTACAATACATCAAATATGGAAATATGTTTATAACAATTATACACATTTAATTTACATCAGATTGCTTTTGTCTTGGGGAGGGAAAAAGGAAGGGAAAGAAGGAGAAAATAGAACATAGAATTTGGAACATAAAATCTTACAAAAATGAATGTTGGAAACTATATGTATAATTGGAAAAATGAAATACTATTAGAAAAAAGGAAATAATTATAACATGTGTTTACTAGAAAGCAAGAACTAGGATAATATAATAAAACATATGTAATCTTGGGTCACAATCTTCCACCAAAGTGTATAGTATCTATGAGAAAGAGTGAATCCACAGAGTACATATTGTTATGATGAAATAAACATACCAAGTAGTCACATCCTCACAATGACTTATTTAGCAGTTCATGGGGTTTCAGAAACAAATCCTATTATATTTTATTTGTTCTTCATTTAGAAATTAAGACTAACCACATTCTGGAGTTTAATACATACAGTGAATACCTGATAGTTGACTCAAAACTCCAGAAAAAGAATTATGGCCACTATAAGGCTCCAGCTTAAGACATTAGTATTGCCTATTAACCTTTAAGGCAAAATGAAATGTTTGACTTAGGGCCTATTGCTACTAAAATGGTTCAGAGATGTAACGTCAATAAATATTACTTGTTAATAGATATGATTTAATAATTTTCAAGAGTGATAGCCACTCTTATTGATTCTGATAGCCAGTAATCTATGGGATAGAATTCACTCTTTGGTATGTCAATCTATAAGTCCTCCCTTTGACTAGAGGTGGTCCTAATTTCTCAAACTTCAGTATTATGAATTTTATCAAGTCAGCAAGGTTAAGAAGATCTTATGATCTTGCCCAAGAAGAAAGTCACAGATAAGAATAACTCAAAGATATCTTTGTTACTTTTTCTCTCAATAGTAAGTTATTATTATTATTCATTTTAGAGCAAATACACCCCATTAAGTATTTTCAAACATTTTGACTGTATTCTTTTAACAATTCAATTCATAATTTAACAGTTACTTTTCTAACAGCATTTATGATAATGGTTTCTGAAATTTTACAGCATAAGAAAAAAACTTTAGAAACATTAATAACATATACAATATCATGTATTTAAAACATGAAACAAAACTTACTATCAGTCAGGTAACAGCAATTTAGTTAAAGGTCTTTATAAATTATCTTGCATAGAGAATCATTCATTTCTATCACTTTTGGCATTCTAGACATATTGCATTCAAGATTAGTAGAGAATACTTACATTTACTAAGATTCATATAGTGCTTTTGAGTCATTTATAAAATCACCCAAAGAGTCACTTCAATTCCTTTATGTTCTAATCCATCCCTCTGGAAACTTTAAGAATGGATAAAGTGCATATCTCACCTTTCCCCAAGACATTTATTCTTCCCTGAAGTTTTAACACTAAAACTCTTTGTCTTGCATTTCTATCTCCTTCCTTTGGAAAGCAAAAGGTACTATGGGTTAGGACATTTCCTTCAAATGGTCCTCCCAGAATAGAATGTTAGTGTTTTCATCCAAATAATTTCATGCAACAAATTTATATTTGAGCATTTCTATTTAGTAAACATTATAACTTAATATGATATTATCTATCTGATATTGTGAAGTCATTTTTCTAAAAATTTCTCAAAGATTTCTTATCACAATGCGATCAAACTTTTTTCAATTCTCTTTTCTAAAACTGCAAATCTTTTATTTTCAATCCTCCCCAACATTCACACTGCTGGTGCAAACAGATTTCAATTTTCTATAGCTTTTCTAAACATTTTCCTCTCATCTTTACTTATACTTTCTCTCTTTCCCTTTTATATATCTTCAGTGGCTTTGATTAAAGCCTACCAACTTTGAAACTAATCTTTCATTTTATATTCTGATTCTTGTTTCTCTTTATTTTTACTTTCTTAAATTCACCTTATCTTGTTTCTTATTTTCCCTTAAAACAAATTCTACAGAGTACCCAGTTACTGCAAATTTTACAGAGTACTCTTGGCACTCCCAAATTCATTAAAATAATTCAGCATCAGGGGCAGCTATGTGGTACAGTGGATAGAACACCAACCTTGAAGTCAGGAGAACCTCAATTCAAAGCAGACTTTAGACACTTAACACTTCTTAGCTGTGTGATTGGGCAAATCACTTAATCCCAATTGCCTCAGCAAAAAAAACAAAACAAAACAAAAAAAATCAGCATTTATAAAGACATTCAAAACATGATTTGAGAATTTATAGTAGATAGCCTATATTTCAGTCATAAATTTAATTTTTAGTCAGTTTATAATGTCAGGAATTTCTGCACACTGGAAGATATAATTATCTTCTCTATTATCTGTCATTATAATCTCCAATCCCAGCCAGGATTAGAAATGCAGAGAGAGACTATTTTTCTGAAGACTGAAAATTCCTCAGAAAAGTTTTCATTCTTTATACTTTTCCCCCTCTTTGGCTGATCAGGCAATATGAAGAAGTTAGTTTGATTTACCAAGACACAAAAAACATAATGCAACAAGATAGACCCATTTGCTGTCAAAGTTTTTTCTTTTTTTATCTTCCACTGAAAGTTTAATCAAAAAAGTATATGTGTACAGTTTCTGAAAGCAATCGCAAAGCTTTGAAAGAATTTTTATTATGTTAATAACCAATTATTTTTATTTTCTCACTTAGGACTCAGCCCCATAGAAAGCCATTTCTGAAAGACATGGCTGAGTGATGGGATTATCCCTAACCCTTCAGGAACATGCTGTTCATTATGGGCTAGACCGTACCCAACCACTATAGAGGGAAATTTAAACAGAATTCAGTCTAGGTGAACTTTTGCCCCCCCCCAAAAAAATCCCCAAGATTACTCCTTGTAAAACCCCCTCCCCATTATATTTCAGGAGACTCTAGCTCACGAAAGGGAAAAACAACTAGAGTGATCTGGGTGAAGGTGGATTTTCCTGTCCAGATTGCTGGAGGCAGCT
This sequence comes from Sminthopsis crassicaudata, assembly GCF_048593235.1. Classification (NCBI taxonomy): domain Eukaryota; kingdom Metazoa; phylum Chordata; class Mammalia; order Dasyuromorphia; family Dasyuridae; genus Sminthopsis; species Sminthopsis crassicaudata. The sequence goes on from NC_133618.1 coordinate 296,140,471, forward strand.
TTGTCTCATGAGAAAACTATGTTCTCAAAAGGAAGAACCAAAGCCTTTTAGCCCGTCCCTTCATTAATTGTTTACCAGGTCATTGTTTTCTATAGTTGTTATATAATTGAAGGGAATGAGAAAAACAAGATTGAGGAAAATGATTTGTTATTAGAGGGGATTAGGAGATACTGAGGTAAGGAGGGAAGTCTTGTGACTTTCTTATTTTCTGGGGAAAGTCAAGAACCAAGAAATTTGAACTTAACTTCATAAAATGGTCAATAAAGGCAAAATAGAGCTATTCATGCTACTTTTAATTTTATGCTAGGGAAATCCATATGTCCAGGGCAAATATCAACAAGTCTGTTTGAGGTCCTTAATCTTTTGAGAAAATAGTTTATACATATCACTTGTTGGATAAAAGTACTTCTCTGCTGCTTTCGTTCTGTATCTCAAAGTTCTTCTGTTGGGCAAAGCTAAATATCTGCTATTTTTCTAGCTGTTAAAGCAGGGATAAGATCAATTTATGATATATAAGCTGTAGTCTTCAAAACTCTGAAAACAGACGTGTGAAAATAAATTTATGGACCTAATGCCTTGAAATCATTATTACCCAAGTCAGTGTTTTTTCTTCAAACCATCTCTTCTCAGTATATTTATTTAAGACAGTCTTCTGTCAGCTTCTCAGAACAATCTGTTTGTCTACTTTCCTCTTTATGTTAAGTTCAGTTTTCATTACAAAAATGTTCTTTGCCCCTTTAGATTACAAAAATGTCCACATATACAATATATAGTACCATATATTTGTAAGAGAAGGGCTGATACAGGCTGGTCATACTCTTTTCTGTTTCCCAAAGGAGCTGATCTTAGTTCCCTACACAAACAACTTTCTATAGCAGGACACCATATTGTACTTTTTTTGTCACTTATTGATGAGAGCTAAAAGAACATTTTTACATAGTTTCAACTTAGACAAAATCTAAGTCAGTTACCTAGAGTCAAGCAAAGAGACAAAAAGACAGAGACAAAGAGAAATCCCTCCAAGAAGTCTGCAAGAGACGTTTCCTAAAAAAAAATCATGAACACTTAGTTTTAAAAGCACTGACAACAACTGAATGATAGTGAATTATCTTTTCCCCTAGACTCATAATTGTATGTAGATCAATAAGTAGTCATTTGTTTGAGTGCATGGAATTACTAATGTCTTATCTCCAGTCTATCCAGACTAGAAGCTTATGGCATGGAGTTTTTGGAAGCTTTTCAAAACTGGTAACATAGGGTCAACTAATTGTTAGTGAGAAAGGATTGGGAGTAGGACTGTAACTTGTCCGTAATAAAATGGCCAGTAATAGGTAGGATCCAAAGTAGTTAGAGACAAAGGATAGATCCATAAAATAAAAGGTGATGAAAAGCAGAATAACAAAACATCCTAAGGACCAAAGTTAAAAGTAACATTCTTTTGCCTGGGGTAAATGTAACAAAATATACTGTGAAATTAACTTTTAAAGAAAAACTCAATTGAAGGTGAAGGTGGAGTAGGAAGGATCTATCCTGGTTTAGGGATTTCACAGGAGGAGATGAAATATCCGGTTGAATTCTATTTTCACTAGTCTTAGTAAGTGGGTACTAAATTCAGTTCTTTCCATGTTGCTGAAGTACCTTCAACAACCTAAATTTAGGTGCCCTGGCACAAAGCCCTATTACTCCATTCTATTTATGACTCTGATGAAATGAATGTTGTACTGAAATAGTTGGTAGCAAAGTAGCAACAAGAGTTGGTGAAAGAGTGAGTTGGTCAAAGCAGGTGGCAATGAAACTAGAAACAGGATAGGTCAAAAGAAGTCTCCCAGCAAATAATGCAAAGAACTTAACACAATTTGTTGTACCCAGTGACCTGGGATCATCTCTGGAATTAAGCCATGACATATAAGACTGGTCCTGTCCATCTTTCTTCCTGATGAGCCACGGTTGTGAAAAGCATTGGCTTACCTTTGCATCTTTTTGATCAATAGATAACGAAATTGCTTTAAGTTATATGTGTTATGGTTAGGACACTTAAATTCAGAATAGAAAGAAAGGAGACAAACCTCAGTGTCCATCAGAGTAGCTAGTTTCTTTTCATGTATTTCTTCACATTCTTCAGAGCTCTAGGATCCCGTCTAACTCTAGAACTATGTTTTTCAGATAGAATTGCTATATACAAGAATCTTCCTACTTTGGAGGCTCAAAACTCATTGTAATTTCTGTCCTCACCCACAGCATCTTTCCTTTTTGCCAAAATTAATCATATCACCTAATACAGTAGTATTTTTCTCTTTTTTCTTCCTCCTCTTCCTCTTCCTCCTCTCCTTTCATCCTTCCTCTGTTTGTTTCTATCTGTTTCTCTCAGGTTTCTAGTCCCTTTCATCCCCAGGACTGCAACAATGTACAAATTCTTTGGTTATTACACAGAAACTAGAAATATTGGGATAATGCTCTCCTAAATATTGGGATGATACCTTGCCCCTCAACACAAGACCAGACTATTGCATTGGACACATGTACTATTCCTATTGTATCTGAGGAAGTCTGCATGGATTAGAATGGTTCAGTATACATTGAGTTCCAAGCTTGTCATCATTGGCAGAGATGAATCCTCTTGCATTAATCCTTCTAAGCTTGTATTTAATATCTGAAGTCAGAAGAAAGGGAAACGTATCAATCAATCAATATTTGAGTACTCTCTATGTATTGGACCTTGTGCTTAACATTGGGGATACAAAGATATGTGAAGAATTGAGTATAAATTACTTTTCAAGGAATTTGGCTGAGAAAGGGAAAAGGGACATATAATTATAGTTAATAATGATGGCAGAATCTAGTAAGAATTTTTTAAGGATAGGGAAATCTGGGCATGTTTGTAGTTACAAAGGGAGGATCTAATAGATAAGGTAATTGAGGATTACAGAAAAAGGGGGAATGATTGTGGGGGTGATCTTAAGACAAAGGATCAGATTGAGGATAGAATTAGAAGAAATGAAGGCATATTCCATTTTCCATCCCTGAATTTTCATTTTTTTTTCCTTCTCTATATCTTAACCTTAGCATTTTGTGTTCCTGAATATTGTTTTGCAAGTTTTCCACTATCTAGCCGTACAATCCCATAACATACAGGCATCACATTGGGTCAATTAATGAAAACTGTTGGAAAAATGCAATTCAGAGAAATGCAAAGATACTGCATTGTTATATTCTCCTTACAGATCTTCACTATTCTTGTACTAATGAATAAACCATCTGGCCTCTTTAAGGAAGCATATCTTTTGTTAACTATCTTTACCTCCTGGAAAAGATCTTATGTTACAGTAGGTTAAACCTAGAAAGGATTTTGGAGACATTTTAGTGTCAATGCTCTCACTTTACAAAGTGGAAAACTGAGGACAAGAAAAATAACATAAATAGTCCATATGACTTTGGAACTGTTACAGTGATAGTCCCTCAAATAAAATAGGATAATGATTCTTTTGGTTCTGTGATGCTAGGAAAATCCTTGCTTTCTCTGAACTGCAGTTTCTGTATCTATAAACTAAGGCCATATAGTATATTAGGAAGAGTATTGCTATGTGACCTTGGATTTATTACCTTTTTTCTTTAACTGTTTGTGCCTTACTTTCAGGTGGCCCAATTATGTATTCAAAAGATTGTTAATTCCTTTCTAGGGTACAACTGAGGAAGGGAACAAGGGCTAAATTAGAATAGAAATTTGAAGATGGGGATAGAATGAATTGTGGATGTTTTAGTAAAAAGAAATAATATTTTGTTGGAGAACTTAAAACTTTGCAGAAATTCTATAATATGATTCATTGTCATAACTCTTTCAAGAAAAATCTATAATTCTTCCCATTTTAGAGCTAAGAACACTATGATTCAGAGAGTTTTCCTATGATCACATATCAAGGTGGGGTTCAAACCCAGTTTCTGCTGACTCCAAGTTAGATGCTTTCTCTATTTCATTATAGTGTTTCTCTAGAAGAGCAGCCAAGTGTTATATTGAATAAATAGAAGGAATTAAAGTCAGAAGGACTTAAATCTTAAATCTTACCTCAGATTCTTATTATAACTAGGCCTTGATTTGTTCAAATAATGAATGTTGCAAAGTACTTGCATGTATTTGAATTCTTACTGTTCAAAATTATAATTAGGTAAGATATAGTTATCAATTCCAACCTAATGAAAATGTGCAGTGTGAATTTGAATATGGCCAATTCAAGGGAATTAGTTATATGAACTAAACAGGGCCTAATTGTAGGTGAGTGTCCCTGAGAAAGCCACTTAACCCCCTTCATTGTCATCCCTTCTTTGTTTATAAAATGGGATAATAATAGCACTTAACTCACAGATTGTTGAAGCTCAAATGAGACAAAGTGGAAAGCACCCTGCAAACTTTAAGATATTATATAAATGCTTGCTAATCAAAAAAAAATAATATTAACAACAGTAATAATAAAAGCATATGATTTTTATGTGAGAAATGCCTGTCATGTGAATGAACATATTTCATAAAGGTTTTTTGGAAGGTCTAGTTAGCTAAAGTTGCTGCTATGAACCATGAATCATAAAAGACTGAATTCAGAAAATTCCCGCAAACTTTTAACATACAGCAAGTCAGAGAGTGATTCCTAAGGGGTTTCTTTGAGGCTCTCAGAAATAGTATGTCTTTAATGGGCATCATCTTTAGTGACCCTGACAGCATCTCATACTGCTATAGAAATAGCATCACATCACCATTTCCTAGCTTAAAACATTTTGTATTTGACAGGATGCCCACTGTGCCATGCTAGATTTCTCAAGAGAAACTTTCCCCTAGAATGATGACCTGCTGAGTTCTTCTCAAGGGAGCAGTTTGAATTGTTCTTTGAGGATGGTTTATATAGTACTTGACAAGAGTTGGGCATAGATCATTTTTGGCCATATTTTTCTTTTTCCAAGAACTGTGGGAAGAACAAAAGATTTGCTTCAATTCAGTGTCTCAGGCTCTGGGAATATGATAATAAGAAAACCAAAAAAAGTCTTGTACTCAAGGAACTTACATTCTACTGAAGGAAAACATATAGACATATAAATAAATGTGAAACATAATAAACATGAAAATATAGTATAGTAGTTTCTCAGCACTTGCCTGCTTCAAAACCTGATAAATTTAATGCATTTTGATGAGGAAAAAAGCTTCAGTGCTTGATGCTTGCTTGGCACTCATTACACTTGGTTGTCTTGGTAATGAAGTAGGGATGTGAAGCTGGTCAGCTCCTGATCCCTCTGCTATTGCCTTTAGGTGTGGGCAGCTGCTCCCCAGGTAAGGGAATAGTGTGCAGACTATCAGTTTGTAACTCACAGTGCTAAGGTAGAGAACTTCTGTGGACTGGTCTAGGACAGATAGTCTCCCAGCTCCCAAATTAGGAGTACTAAAAGGAACATGGAGCATCTGGCATGCTTATCAGGAGGAGAAGCAGGAGGAACAGGAGCAGCAGTGATGGTGAGAGTAGCATAGGAATCCAAGAACAGGAATGAGAGTGGGGGAAAATCCAGGACTCCTGGCAGCCCCAAGTCCTGTATAGTGTTGGATGAGGGATCATAGTTTCCTCTTTCTCATCCAGACCATCTCCCCCTTTCCCCATAATAGGGTACTTTGTGGGGTGGGGTAGGGAAAATATAAAGGTTGCAGTTCCTTTCAGAAAGATAATTGAGTCAAGAAGGGAGAAAGTTAACTGCGCTGGGCTGGGCTAGCTTGTTTCTCTGCAGCTGGAAGAGCAATTTACCCATTTGAGGTTGGTTAAGCTGCAGTCTGGAAATGTACTCTTTATGGGAAAAAAGGCCTTTTGAAATCAATTAATAACAAGTACCAAGGTGCCATTCTATATAAAATAAGTAAAATTATACTAAATATACATATATGCATGTATGAATTGTATTTGTGTGTGTAATTATGTGCAGATGTATATATATATATATATATATGTATATGTATATATATATATATACACACATTATATATGTATGTGTATGTGTGTGTGTGTGTGTGTGTGTGTGTGTGTGTGTGTATAGTACATATTAACATTTAGGTAGTGTAATGGGTAGAACTTTGAGCCCTATTTCAAAAAGACTCAGGTTCAGATTTCAGGTTCTAGCCTCAGAGACATACTAGACATTGACACTAACTGTGTAACTCTAGGCTAGTTACTCCACTGCTGTATGCCTCCATTTTTGTATATATATATATATATATATATAAAATATATACAAAATATCATACATATATATAGGAGAATAATAAGTTCTCCAAATCCCACCATTGCTGTGAGGATAAAATGATATATTATTTATCAAATACTTTATAAACCTTAAAGTGTTATATACATGCTATTATCATTACTAAATATTAAAATAATAATCTCGGTCTGCCTCAGTTTCCTCCTCTGTATATCTACTTCCTAAGATTGTTGTGATGATAAAATGATATAATATTTATAAGCTACTTTATAAACCTTAAAGTGTTATATAATACTTGACAAGGCTTGGGCATATACCACTTTTGGCCATGTTTTTCTTTTTCCAGTTGTGGGAAGAACAAAAGATTTGCTTCAATTCAATGTCTCAGATGCTATGTTAGGCTCTGGGAATATGATAAGAAAACCAAAAAAAAAGTCTTGTATTCAAGGAACTTACATTCTACTGAAGGAAAACATATATACAGATAAATAAATATGAAACATAATAAACAGGAAAATCTAGTATTATTATTAAGTAAATATAAATTAATTGGAAGGAGACAGCATGAAAACAATTGGAAGAATCAAAGGAAGTCTCTTCTATGAAGTGTACCTGAGCTGAACCTAGAAAGGAACACCTCCAAAAGGCAGAACTACAGAAAGATATATGGTGACTACAGCTGACAGAGAGCTGACTGCAGCTGACCTTTCCTCCTCCTCCCCCTTTCCTAGACCTATGAATTGCCTGAGACTGACCAGATGACATCATCTCTACTCCACCCCCAGCCTCTATTTTTGTTAAAAACAAAACAAAACAAAAACAAAAACCCTTTCCCTTTCAACATTCTCAAACTTTTTTTTCCGGTTTTGCAAAACAATTTACTTAGTAAAACCACAGAAAGTCCCAATTCCCTCCCACCTACAACTAGTCCCTCCTCTATAAGAACACCGTGCCCAATCTTCTCCTCTAACATCCCAGCACTTGCTGCTGAGTGATACCCTGAGTGTCCATATCCTTACCTCCATTAAAGATGGAAATTTTTAATACATTAGCTGTCTTCTTTTTAGTTTAAATTGACAAATGTAACATAAATTAACAAGGAAATGGAAGTGAAGAGTTCTGGGTTATATCTTTGATTCTTCTGCTACCTCTTTAACCTGGGAATGGCAGGAGGCATAGGAACAGATTTCAGGGAAGATAAAGTCACAGTGAAGAAGGCATTCTAAACCTGCCTGAAGCCTAAAGTACACATTTAAGAACTGTCTCATTGATAAAATCTTAGAGTAGGAAGATATCTCAGAGTTTGTCTAGCCCAGACTCTCTCTCTGAAGCACAAATCACCTCTACAGCATCCCTGACAAGCAGTTGTCCAGTTTCTGCTGAAAGATTTAATGCATCCACAATAACAACTCCTCAGATAGCTGAAGGTAGCCATCATGTCTCTTCCTCCTCCCTCAAATATTCTCTTCTCCAGACTAAACATCCTTGGTTACTTTAATCATTCCACCTATGACATGTTCTCAAGATAATTACAGGCATTTTACCACACCAAACTACACTTTTCCTGTAAATTTATGTGGTCCTCTTTATCCCATAATTCAAATCCTGGTTTTCCTCTCTAATTCTTTTATCCTTTTTATTTTTCCCCTGAAACCCCCTTAAGAGTTTAAATAGGGAAGAGACCTCATAGAATTTTATCCAATACCACATGCTGATTTTTAGATTATTTTGTATTTTGTGCAATCAGCTCACTTACACTTTCCATGGTAGTGAAACTGGGGTTTGGTGCATGCCTGGGTTACCTAAAATTGAGGCACCCATGTGGTGTGGGAGATACTAATGACCTAATTCTGTGACAGGAAACTTGGTATATATGGGGATAACCTGTTCTCATGTAGGTGGGAATAACCTTTTTCCACCAGCTACTTAAAGAAAGTCTCTCTAAACTATTAAATGGAAGAAACCCCATGTCCAAAAGGGGGACCTGGAATGAACCAAAGTCTGTCAGTTTATACAAGTTATAAATGCATTTATTTGCCAAAGAAGAAGTTGGAACAATGTCTATTTTGATGTGTTCAAGGCCCACTTGGAAGGACTGAGATATTTATATTTTTTAAACAAAAGGAGGCAGGGAATTTGGGGAGAAAGAAAATACTTAGTGCTTGTCCCCCAGAGAAAGGAAAATCCAGGAGGGGAAGTAAAGAATTCTAGGTATTATATATGTGATACACCTGACAGTTCAATGCTTGAGCAGAAACAATAAAAAAAAAAAAGGATGTTAAACAAAGAGTCTCTGCAGATAAGTATGTTTCTTGAGAGTCCATAAATCACCAAATGGTTCAGGGTCTACTTCAAAGCTGATATAAGCTTAATTAGTTTTAGTTTCTGCTTTTCTGCACATCTGCAAAGGATTGTTGGTATGTCAAGCCAATACAGTCAGCCCTCATAAAATTTTTCTGGTACCTGGATAATTGGTGGGGGAGTGGAGAGGAGACTCAGAGATATTAAGATATCCATTTCACACTATTTAGTCAAAACAAAGTCTTTAGATCTATCTAAATCTTTCTGACTGAGGCCTCTTTATTCTCTCTGACCAGGTGAATGACAGTGCAGGGGCACCATGCCATCATTAAGATGGACCTAAGGACCAACGGACCACATTGCCCTTCTCTTATGCCATGAATCCCTGAACACAGACTTGGATTTGTGATCTGTTTTGTTTGTCCTTTTCTGTTTAGGTTGTGGATTTTCTAACTCAAGACTTGCGCCATGGTGACCTTGGATCTCAGGATTCCAGGCTGGAAACTATTGCCAGCCCAGCATAGAAGCTCTGAGAATTCAGAATCCTAGGAAACAAGCTCAAGGGGATACTTTGGAACTTGTGGGACTAATTCTTTGGGGAAACCAAGTTAAGCTATGAACCTAATATCCTTCCCCTTGCTAGAGGTTGTATGGGAGATTTGCATTGTGAGGGAGGGAAAAAAAAAAAAAGCAACTTTCTATCTCAGGATTTATGTGCCTTTGAGTCCTTCTCAATTATCACCCTATGAAGGCTTCACTGGTTACACTTAGAGCTCTAGAACTGGAGCCAAGAAACCTGAGTTCAAACATAGCCTCAGATACTTATTAACTGTGTGACCCTAAATCACTTAACCCTGTTTGACTCAGTTTCTCTATCTGGAAAATGAACTGGAGAAGGAAATGGCAAAGTACTCCAATATCTTTGCCAAGAAAACCTAAATGGGCTCATTAAAAAGGTGAAAATGACTGAACAACAACTAGGGATTACAGGCTATAACTCTAGGGTCTGAGTCCTTCCTAGAAGTCCCCTGGTCACAACTCTCCAAGATTCAGAAATCCCAGCCCAAGCCCAATTCCACAGTTTTTTTCTAAGGCTCTTACAATTACAATCCAGGATCTCCCTGGCAACCTTCCCTAATCATTAGGATGAAATTCCTACGGATCACTGTAGTAGGCCAGGACAGAATAAGGCTGGCCTAATTCTTCAAATCTGAGTTTGGAATGAGAAGAGCTTTTCATAGTTTACCTAACACTTAACAGAAGGAACTGTTTCAGCCCTACTGGGGAAGGATACAGTGTTGATTCAACTTGAGTGTAGGTTCCTGTCCCAGATTTGTCAGTTCTGGTCTGTAAGTCATAAATCTCTGTCATTTTCAGTTATGTCTGATTCTTTTTTACCGCTTTTGGGGTTTTCTTGGCACAGATCTTGGAACGGTTTGCCATTTCCTTCTACAGCTCATTTTCCAGATGAGGAAACTGAGGCAAACAGAATGAAGTAACTTGCCCATGTTCATATAGCTACTAAGTATCAGGATGAGTGCACTCAGGTACTTCTGAATTCAGGGCTGTTGCTCGATCCACTGCATCATCTAGCTGCCCTTACCAGTCAAAAGCCTCAGAGAGAAGCTGGAAACTTAAGCAGTTAAAGGTCCTATTGTTTACTCTCTGAACTAAGAAAATTACAAATATGATTTCAATAGCTTTTAAGGAAAAGAATTACCTAATCAATAGGGTGAGAGACCTTCCTAATATTTTTCTTATGATAACACCCCCCCCAACTCAAACCATATGAAATATGCATCCTTTGAGAATGAAAAATCATCCTTCTTTTTTGGCTTTGATCCCCATATTCTCACTTTTGAGAGAGCAAAGTAGGGATTGAGATTAACTTCAAGATTTTTTTTTCGGTTCTATTTACTAAGGGTAGGTGTGTGAAAGTGAAGGTAAAGAACAGCAAGAGGAAACATGACTGGGTTTCACAAACTAAACTCCTAATTCTTGCATCAGATAGATACTCAGAAAATAGGAGCTCAATCAGATTTTTTAATCCAATTATTCTCTTTTGGATTAATCCTTTTATCACATTCAATACTCACAGTGATCTCTCAGATTTGTTTCACCCCGCTAAATTTTATTATAATCCATTTTACCACTATATTGTGAAAAGCTAGTGTTTTCTCTGGAAGAGGATTATCTCCTTATGGCTCCAAGTATTGATAACTAATTGCAACATTTTACAGATTAGAACAGTGTTGGTAAATCAATCTAGAAGGCTGACTTAAATTGTTGATTCTATAGATGATAAAAATCATTGGTTTCTATAAGTCAGAATTGCTGAGTCAGAAGAGATTCCAAAAGATTTCAGAGGTCATTTGGCCCAATCTGTACTTAAACACAGTATCTTCCAACTAGCTTTCAGATGAAAATTATTTGTAAAGAGTAGTCTAATATTACCCAATACAGCCCATTTCATTTTTGAATATTCCAATTGTAAAGAACATTTTTCTTTCTCAAGAACCTGAATCTGTCTTTTTGCAACCTCTATCCATTCCTCCTGGATCTATCCTTTGTGGGCAATTTGAATAAGGGAATAAAATTGATCTTTATTCCCACATAAGCCTTCAAACATATGAAGGTGATTATAATGTGCTTCCCCCCTCCCCGTCCAATTTTCTCTTTTTCAGTGTGATGATGTTGTTTACTCGTTTTAGTTATGTCCAACTCTTCATGATCCCATTTGGAATTTTCTTGATAGAGATACTGAAGTGGTTTACCATTTCCTTCTACAGCTCATTTTACAGATGAGGAAACTGAGGCAAACAGAACTAAGAGACTTGCCCAGGGCCACACAATTAGTAAGTGTCTGGGGCCAGTTTTGAATTCAGAAAAATGACACTCTATCCACTGTGACATCTAGCTTCTCCAAGGCAATCATTCCCAATTCCTTCAACAAATTCCCATGTGACATGGCATTAAGATACACCTTTCCAGGAAAAAATAGTGGTAGTTTCAATTAACTTTGCCCGAGTCAGACCACATCCAGACACCACATCTTAGGAAAGATACTGATAAATACACAGAAGAGCATTCATAATGGTGAAAGACCTTGTATTCATGTCATGTGAGTATTGATTGAAGGAAAGGGAAATGTTTAATCAAGAGAACTTTTAGGGGAGCATTATAGCTATTATAAGGCTTTTGAAGAGTTTTGGAAGAGAGATTAGATTTGTTTTGTTTGTCCCTAGATCCCAGATAGGAGCAATGGATAGAGGAAGCCAAGAGACCAATTTAGGGAAAAACTTTCAAAAGAATTAATTTTTCCCAAAGTGAAATGGGCTAAACTGAATTGATTTGTGAAAGATGAGAATATGTACGGTTTATGGGAAGGTCGGTGTGGATTCTTAGAAGCTTGAATTTTCCCTGAGTTGCAGTTTCAGGAATATGTACAATCTCTATATACAGACTATATTTATACTCATTTTTAATGCTCTTTCAAAAAAGAGAGTCAAATAAATTGGCAAGCTCTGAAAATAATTTGTTACGTTTCTGAATGTCCCAGTTTTGAGATGCTTGCTGTTAGGATATGAGAATGTTTGGTAGAGAAAAGTATGTGGGCACAAGAAAACATAGGATCTGTAGCAAGAGTGAAATAGTGAAATCAGAATGTGAATATAAATGGGCTTATAATAGCAAAATGAGTACCAGTCTTCATCAGTAGAATTGTTAACAATGATCTAATCAGATTTTTTCAAATATTGAAGCAATAAGACAATTCATAAAGTCTATAGGGACTGCCTTATCATCCAGAAATCTAACTCCTTTGATAGCAACATGAATACCAAGAATTGAGTGGGAAAAAACCCAGCAAGCTTTCAAAAAAAGTTTTATTGATGCCTTTTAGTTTCAAATCAGAGTCATTTTTGGAAATGACCACCCCACTCCCTGCCTCCATTGTCTTCCCAAGTGAATTTTCCTTATTACAAAGAAAAACTGTTTGACAAAAGCAAGCAATATGGAGATCTCATCTGAAAACAGTAGTACTTACCTATCTTCTGAGAACAGACATATGCTTCATTATCTGTCCTCCAGACTAATGTTGGTAGAGAACACATCTATTAAGCATCTATTTATTCTATGCAAGGAACTGTAGGGCAAAACTCCAACCCAGATAGCTGTTATAATTTTTCATGATGAATGCATTAGAAAGTTACAATCTAAATTACATGAGGTCTGAGGAGGAATGTTATTTACTTGCAGGATTTTAATGTCTGAACTAGCTCTCTGTAGGACCTCAGGATCAGCCTTGATCTTAGTGGAGGAGTGCAGGAGGCAGGAGAGAGAACTGCCACATGGCTGATCAAAGAAGGAGTCTGGAATCTGGCATCTTCTCTTGTGATGGTGGCTCAGAGCTGTGGCTTAGAGAGCTGCAGCTGAGAGTTCTGAGTCTGAGACTCCCTTTAAATACTCCAGTAGGATTACATCATTACATCATACTGAGCATGTTCAACTGTAGAACATTACATCACCATATTACCCTAAATATATGCCAACTAGATTGATTTCATCATTACATTACATTAGTATGTGCTTAGAGAACCATTATCCCACATTGAGAAGGTACTTAATTATAAATACTTCCTTGTCTGGCTGTTCTTAGAACTTTTCCTTTTTTTAGAACTTGTGGGATTCTTTAAAGCCAATTATATTATGTTGTATATATAGAATGTTTCCTTAGAAATTGAATCAGGACCATTATCATTGCAATATTCACTTAGTTGCTCTCCTACTAGTTTCCACTTCTCTGGCTCTAATTTTTCTTCCTTGGAGTGCCAAGGAGACATGTATTCTAATGTTTCTAAGAGTCCATTGGTCTGCTCCCAAGTTACCAACAAACCTTGGTTCTTTATTAACCTAACTATGCACGCTTCCCTTGGGATGGGGGAGGCTCTTTTCTTAGTATTTGCCTGATTTCAGCTAAAAAAACGAGTTACTAGTTTGGCCCTTACCAAAGTTTCCTGCTTGTCTGTTTTTACACTCACCCTATTTCTGGATCACAGAGACCTCTCCACTGAGCTTATCATTGCAGCAATTGAACAGCTTTGTGCCCTGTTTTGCAAGGCCCTGTGTTTCTGATTAAAATTGAGCTGATTTGTACAGGACTTCAGCTAGAGTCCCACGTTTGGGTACCAAAATGTAATGTCCAGACTAGCTCTCTGGAGGACCTCAGGATCAGCCTTGGTCTTAGTGGAGGAGTGAAGAAAGCAGGAGAGCCACCAGGAGGATGGTCAAACATGGAGTCTCGAATCTGGCATCTTCTCTTGTGTCTGTGGATGAAAGAGAGTTCTGAGTCTGAGACTCCCTTTAAATACTCCAGTAGGATTACATCATTACATCACACTGAGCATGCTCAACTGTAGAACATTACATCACTCTATTACCCTAAGTATATGCCAACTAGATTGATCACATCATTACATTCATTAAGCATATACTTAGAAAGCCATTATCTCACATTGAGTAAGCACTTAACTATAAATACCCAGCTGTCCTAGATTTAAGTACAACTTTTCAGAGTTCTTGCCCTCTACACAGGATTAGGTAGAACTTCTTAGAAGACACAGCAATTGAATTGGATTTTAAAGGGTAAGCAGAAACATAATGGGTAAGTCACTTAGTCAAGAAGGATTCATTAAGCTTCTACAGTATGTCAGGCCCTGTGCTAAGAATTAACTTTGAGAGCTATTAAAGAGGTTGTCAATGAGACATGGTAACTGTTGTAAAGCCGGAGAAACTGAGGCAAGATAGAGATTAGAGAGCTTTTAATATTTTATTTGGATTTCTGAGAGGAAGAGATTTACTGGGACCAGAAGGATCCATTTCTAATCCCAGGGCTGAATGAGATTTTAGTCTCCAAGAATCCACCAGCTAATGTGAGTTTCCCATGGCTCTCAGCTGCTGGGGTAGACTGAGGCAGGGGTGGAGTCAGAGCACTGAGAGCGGGGAACAGACAGACCATCAATCTGGTTCCGACAGGGTGGGGGGAGGCGGACATTCTGATAAGTAGGGAAGGTCTGGGGTCATAATGTCTAATGACAGAAGGTCTTTCTCCTTATCTGGATTAAACATTTACAATTTATAATCTTAGCATAGCCAGCCCTAAATTATATCAGTTCTAATGATTAGGAGGGAGGTGTGGTGTTGCAATCAGGGGGACTGAGGAAGAACAATTAGGAATGAGGCAATTAGGGAAACTGAGGCAAGACAATTAAAACAGAATTGCGGCACAATATTGTAAGGTATATTTTTATGAAGTCAATTAGAAAAAATAAAAAAATTCAAAAATTCAAAAATTTTAGATATAGATGATAGGGTAAATTAAAAAAAAAAGAAGTGAAATCATAAGGAAAACCATGTTTTGGGGAAAGAAACAATCACATAAGACAGGATAGATTGCATTTGAAGTCATGATGGGATGTAATTGCATTTGAAGTTTGAGAGTCTGCCTGAGTTCAAATCCCAGATCTGTCACAAACTACCTTTGTTTAAAACCTTGTTTATCAATTACATGTTATTTAAATGCTGATCTATTAGAGCAAGAGATGCAAGGGTAGAGCCTAGGTTGTCAGTGAGAAAAAAGTAGAGATGATTGTCCAGATAAAAGTAGCAAGGCTGGAGTGTGTCTTCAAGTATCATGGAAGCCTTGACCCTGGAAAGATAAGGCAAAAACTCTTCTATTGCAGCTGAAAGACCCAAGGATGAAGTCCAGGTTACTTTTGGTCAGACATTAGTGGAAAAAGGTAAGGGAGGAACAATACATCTGATGGTCAGAAGGTCATTAATAATCTTTCAAAGATTGATTTCAAGTCAGGGGAAAGATAGAAGACCAAGATGGATGGAGTTGATGAGAAAATAGACAAAAGGAAATGAAAGCATGGAGCATAATAAATTGCTTAAGATGTTTAAACCTGAAAAGGAAAGAAGAGAGAAAAAGAATGAGACAGGTAGAGACAAACACATTATATTATCTGGATAGATTAGGAGGTTTAAAGGAAGGTTTTTTGTTTTATTTTTTAGGTATGAGGAGATCATATTAATGGTAGAAGGGTAGTCCATGTGATAAAGGAGAGACTGATTAATCTAGTTATATGGCAGGAACTTCTCATCTTCCTTAACTAGAAAGAAGAGCAAGGGTGACAATGTAAGTATGGAGGGGGAGGATGCAGTTCAAAACATTTATTCCATATACCTGACTTAGTTTGCGCATTTAAAGAGTCTTCCAAGGATCAGATGAAGTGATCAGACTTAACCTGTTCAGCAGCAAATGCTTTCTAAATGAGTACTTTTATAGTAAGGGGCAGGGAAGAAGGGGAGTCATATTAAAGAAATGAAGAAAAGTCTGTCCCCAAAATTGTCCCGTTGGGGGCCAAATTAATTGAAAGATATTTGGAGACTCAAATGACTGGGCCATGGATGGTGAAACTAGCAACACAGCATTGATTCTCTGTGTGAGTCCTTGTTTGAGAGATCTTTTCTAACTTGTGGGGTTCCCAAATCTTTCATGAATTGATGACCCATCCCTTATGAAGCACGATGCATAGATATAGTACATAGCATGACAGCAGCAGAATTTTTCTTTTATGTAGAAAAAGTCCAGCTCTAATGCAGATCAGTAATATTTCTTTCTTTCCTCCATATCTCAGGAATTTTAGGGGAATGTTTGGTGAGGAGAGAGACAATGTATTACCTGAATATTCCATCCCCAATTTATATTTTGGGATCTTTGAGCATTACACTTTTTTGAGGGACTCAAGGAAAGGTAAAAAGAAAGGGTCTGAAACCCATAGCTAAATTTGCAAATTTACTCTTCATTGAATGAATACAAAGGTCTGTTCTCATTGTTTTGAGCTAAGTTATGTGACATTTTATTTTGTACTTTCCAAAAGACAAGAGTAGCAAATAACAGCAAAGAACAAAGATGCTATTAAATTTGTCAATGGCCTGGATTTATGACAACTTTCAACTGTCCCAAGCCAGTCTCCAAACATTAAATTTTAGCTAGAGTTTAAATACAGGTCATCCCATAGAACATGTGCAGTCTTGCCCTATCTATTTCTGGTAGACCTTGTCAGAGTTTGGGGGTCTGCTTTTAACCATGTGTGACTCAGCAGTGAAGGGTTTATGTTTTTAAATGATTTGTTGGGGACTAAACAGGAAGAGCTGATGGGTTAGTGGATATTTAAAAAGTGGAGATCTCTTCATCTCCAGTTTCTGATCTTGTCAAATCTATTTCTAGCTTCTTACATAAGGGTAGGTGTTTTCTTTGTTCCCCACCCTGGCTAGCATGCAGGGATGAGCTCACATCTAAATCATATGTCCTGACAAGCAAGCCTGAACTTCTGTTTGGGTTGCCCCCTTTGAGTTTATTTCCTGATCTTAGGTAAAGGAATATCTCTGACTCTGTCTCTTTTGCTCTCTCTTTCTCTCTTTGTCTTTGTTTATTTATGTCTCTCTCCCTCCCTTCCTCCTTTCCTCTCTGTCTCTTTTTTCTCTCTCTTTTGTCTCTCTTTTTCTGTCTTTTTGTCTCTCCCCCCATCCATCCTCCTCTCCCTTTTCTTCCTCTTCCTCCTCCTCCTCCTTCTTTCTCTCTGTCTCTTTGTCTCTGGGAATCTCTCTATCTCTGTCTCTGTTTCTCTCTGTGTCTCTCTGTATCTCTGTGTATGTCTCTGTCTCTGTCTATCTCTCCCTGCTTAAAAATAACCTTGTGAGTTTAAGAGATCTGGAGGTCCTGGATCCTTTTGGTCAGAGCTGACTGATAGCTCAGGGAGGAATTCCCATCCCCTACTCCAGTGTGCTTGGAGAAGGTAAGTACCAATAAAAGGATGACCCCAAACCCTGCCTTGTCTTGCCAGCCAACAGTACTTCTCTCTCCCACTGCACTTAACCTTACAGGTAAACCTCTACAGAACAGACACAACATATAAGATAAACTTATTAGTTTGGAGAAATTGGTTTCTTAAAATTAAGTGATCAAAATACCCCAAATAAAACAAAAGAAAACCCTCCAAAAAAACAAATAAACAAACAAACCAAAACAAAGATCAAGCATACTTTGAGGATCAAAGACAGGGAATATCTTTTCTTCTTCCTCTTTTAGGACATGGAGAAAAGCTAAGAACTATGTGATAGAATAGAAAAGTACAAGCCACTGGTCTCTTGTCCTTCAACATCTATGAACCTAAAACATGCAAAAGTAAAACATGAAATAACTCTTCTTTTCCTTCAAAACTGAGAAATGTAATGTCAGACTATCATGTCTAATCACATGTTAATCTAATCCTTCTCTAACTATGAAAGAGAAGCATGATTCTTCTCTCAGGATTCCTAATTTTAATTTTTTTTAGGTGACTTCCTGAGTACATTAATGACCAGGAGACATTTGGCATAAGTAAAAATTAGAAGATCAAGTATTAACAGTTTTTAATTAGGCAAATTCTATAAAGACGCTTTGTCGTCTCTGCCATCCACCCCTGCAAAATATGTTCTTAACTTTCCAACTTCTGCTCTTGTCCTGTGAAGGCACATTTGGAATGCTTCTCACCCCAGTCTCTCATATTCAACTACTGAAGCCTTACCCATTGTTCAAAACTCAACTCAAATATCATCTTTTCCATTAGTCCATGCTTGATCCTCTCACCTGGAAATGAATTCTAAATTCTCCTTTTACCTTATTCACATCTCTTTAATGTCTAGATCTAGCTCTTTGAATAAAAGTTAATTGTTTACTACTCTTCATTGTAGTGGGAAGAATAGTGACTCAGATATAAAAGATCTTGAGTTCAAATCCTGTCTCTGAATCTTATCATCCATGTGATCTCTACTGAATTATTTAACTTTCTGGAACCTCTAAAATGAGGGGATTTGAATGAATGTCCTCTGTATTTTGTTTGTTTGTTTTGGGCTCTATGAGGACATTGACAGAGTCTTACTAATTTTTTCATCTCCCTCTGCTGCTTAGCATTGATATAGTTATGTACTTAAGGAAAAAAAGGGATATTTATTAAGCAACTATTATGTACTAGGAACTATATTAAGCACTTTACAAATATCATTTGATTCTCGCAATCTACCTGGAAGGTAGCTGCTATTATTTTTACTCATTTTATAGTTGAGGAAATTGAGGCAAACAGAATAACCTGCCTAAGGTAACATAGCTAGTAAGTGAGTCTGAATTTGAACTTGTCTTCCTAATCCCAGGCTCAGTGCTTTATCTCCCCTATGCCACTTAGCTACCTTAGCATCTTGAATTGCATATATGAGATATTTAACATATTTATTTAATATACAAATGTTAACATTATTTCCTCTAATCTTACAGCTACTCCACATGTAGGTAAGTAAAAAGGTTTTTAAAAAATAATATTGTAGACAAAAATGAATGTAATTTGCTATTGCAGTTTGTTTAGATTGAAGTCTAATTTTAGAGATGGTCCCAAAGGGATTTTCCATAAGTCAATGTTTTGCTATTCTTGAAGTTGACAATATAATGAACTACTAGTCAAAAGACCTGGTTTCAGAGAATGGGAAGAATGGGATTGTAGAATCAGAAATCCAGAGGCATAGCAGACCCCAGAGGCTGGTTAGTCCTGTCATTGTTTAATCATTTTAGTCATATCCAATTCTCTATGACCCCATTTGGGGGTTTTCTTGACAAAGATATGGAAATAGTTTGCTATTTCCTTCTACAATTCATTTTACAGCTGAGAAAATTGAGGCAAATAGGGTTAAGTGACTTTCCTAGGGTTTCATAGCTAGTAAGTGCTTGAGACTAGATTTGAATTCAGGTTTTTCTGTCTTTAGGTCTGGCACTCTATCCACTGAGACTGCTAGTTTCTTTTGTTTAGTCCTACTTCCCATACTTGACATATAGGGAAATTAGGGCCCATGGAAGTTAAATGACTTTCCTAAGTTCACAAAGATAGAATCAGAGTTGAGATTTGAATCCTTGTGTTCTGAGTCCAGAACCAGAACTCTTTTCCCTATACTATATTGTAGGAACTACCAGGGTTGTGAACCAAGATGCTAAAATATAGACTAATAGCACTTATAATTTTTAGTAGTTACAATTGAGTTTAACCTCTGATTAGTAGAAATACTTAGTTAATATTGGCAAAGGCTAGATGGCAGGTCTTACTTCCTGCCTATGAACAAGTTTTATTTGCTTGGGAATAAAAGTATCTAATAATTGTAAAGCCTGGTTTTGAATGTTTCTTCTACTCATTTGCGCTCTTTCAAATTACTTCACTTTTTTCAGACTTAGGTTTTCTATTCTATAAAATGAGGTTTCTATTTCCAAGGTTCTTTCCAGTTCCAAAATTCAAAAATTTTATGATAAAGTGTCCAGGTGATATTTTTGAACTTTTCTCAATGCTCATTGTTTTGTTATGGGAATTTTTATTTCTTTTTTAAAAATGTTGCTATTATTTTCACCTTTTTGTTGCTGTTTGCTTGCTTTTTGTTTTCTTTCTCATTTTTTCCCTTTTTGATCTTATTTTTCTTGTGCAGAATGATAATAGTGGAAATATGTATTGTACATATTTGTACATGTTTAAAATATATTGGACTACTTGCCTAGGGGAGAAGTGGGGGGAAGAGAGGGAGAAAAAATTTGGAAACCAAGATTTTACAAGAGTGAATGTTAAAAACTATCTTTGCATATATTTTCAAAATAAAAAGCTATTTAAAAATATTATTTGGGGATCACCATCATTCCTTCTAGAATTTTTGGTTAACTAAAAGTTTATCTTCTTTTAATATTGATGTCACCTGACCAAAATGTGTCCCATGAAATGTGAAGATTTACTTATTATTTTAAATATTCCTTCAATAAGAAGATAGAGGAAGAATCTCCTCCCTTGACAGCATGTAAATCTCTATTTCCAATCACTGACTTTATGAGCCCTCTAAGCACAGTTCAATCTGTAACCTGACTTAGTTTACCTAGAGAGCCTGTTTTACTAGTGTTGTATGAGATTATGACTTTTTAACTAAATTTATTTTACTTTCTTGACATTGAAGGAAATATGGGATTGTGAATCTGTCTTTTCTTTAAAGTCTAAGATGAATTGCAAAATCACAATAAAAAAGAATTATTTCACTCTGATATGATTTTGTGCACATACCAATGGACATTTAGGTTTATTTAATTTTATTTTGTCTGAGATGTGAATCTATGTTAAGACATAATAAAGGTTAAGGTTTCTTACCCCTATACTTTCTGTAGTGGTAGATTTATTTCAGTAGTAGTTATCCATTGCATAAACTCAAAGAGGAGATTTTTTTCCTAACAGTTGTATACACTAAAATAATCTGCCAGATCTGACCTTATTAGCAAACCAAGCAGTCTTATCACAATAAGGGGTCTAACATTTTGAAGTTAATGATATTTTTAACTCAACAAATGGCCCATATTGTTTGGAATAAAACTTGGCCAAAGAATGCCCTCCAAATTGCAATGGAAAGTAATTTGTGGATCTGTCCTTGCTCCAAAAATATGAGATAACATGTCCACATTGTTTAAAAACAAGGTTCCAAAGTGAAGAATCTAAGAAACATTGCAATAAAAGCAACATGAAATTTATTGATGAGTGGCATTTTTCTGCTATGCTCTCTGGTTTGTGATGTAAGAGAAAGTTATGATACCTCCTGTCTAATTTTATAACCACCAGCAGCTGAAGAGTAATGAAAGTTTCTGAACTATAGTTGTCCATTCATCTTTAGACTGCAGAGGCCTTCTAAAAATAGATTTTTGCTAGTTTAAAGAGGCCAGGATTATGTAGTTCATCTGGATAAAGGAGAACAACAATAACAACACAATCTCAAACCAAAAAATTTCAGGGCTGCCAATGAGTTCTGATAAAGCCCACAGCTTAGCTGGTAAAGAAAAGAAAAGAAGACAAAAACATAAAAAAGAAAAAAAGAAGGGAAGAGATGAAAAGAGAAGAGAAAAGAAAAGGTGAGAAGGGATGAGATGAGAAGAGAAAAAAGAAAAGATTATCAGATGAGAAAAATAGGAACTATCCTTGTAAAGTATGGGATTTTCTCATAATATGATACTTCAGAGTCTGATTTCATGAGTGGGGATACTATAGTCTTGGATATAATGAAAAAATAATATTTTATTAGGTACCAATTATACAGGAAAGATAGTATATTTCTTAGTGCTGAGAATAACAATGACAAAAGAAAAGCAATTCCTGCCTTCAGGGGGTTTACATAAATCAGGAAAGAGATCACAGGACCTCTACATTTTGGTAGATGATCTATTTTTGAAGCTGAAAAATTCATCTCAGAGTGGCTAATTTAGTCAGAATCTTTTTTAAACTTCATGAGGCAGGGCTCAGAGGACAGGCATAGAGTACACTCTTGAACCTGTATTTTTCTTGTGTTTGTTTTTAGACTGAACCTGTGATTTCATTGGTATAGGGAATTACCAGGAGTTCTTAAGTTTATGTGTGTGTGTATGTGTGTCATGGACTCCTTTTGCTATTCAATAAAGCCTATGGACCTCTTCTCAGAATCATGTTTTTAAATGTGTAATATAAATGGTGTAAGATTAAAAGAAAAATCATCAAATTGAAATATAGTTATCAAAACATTTTAAAAATTCGCAGACCCCTGAAGACTGAAACATTATGTTAAGAATCCCTGCTTTAAATCACTGCAGATGTGTGACTTTTGTAATTTTATAGTCTTAAAGAACTGTCTAGAACATCAAGAGCGTAAATGATTTCTCAGAGTCTCACAGATAGGCTGTGTCAGAAGTTTCTAAAAATTTAGTCTGGAAGCTTTTTTTTTCTTGCTTTTGTCGAGAGTAATAATACTTTTCTGAATAATTGTCTGTGGAATGCTCTGAGAATTATCAGGCCAGTACACAGGGACTTATAGATAATGAATGAGTTAGTTGACAGACATTTAGGTATCCAGGGAGCCTCTCTCCCAGTCCGAATGCTCTCGTTTTGTTATTAAAACTAAAATTAAACTCAGTTGAGGAAACATAGCGCTTGTTTCTTGTTGCTCTTCTTAAAAATATATAATGGTGGATGAGGGAAGGATAATTGTCAATGTCATTTTATGATGATCATTGTGGCAGCAACCATTATTTAGCCAAGCTATTTGGAGGACACAGTTTTCAGGTGCTAGAAGCACAAAAAGACACTTGAGTAATGAGATAAATGAGTAAAAGCTCTTTTTTTTTCTGTGTCCTGTTCTTTTCCACCACAAGCCTTGAGGTAAAAAAATAAAAATAATAAAAGAGGAATCTGTCAACAAATCTTTTTAAAAAAATAAACCAGTTTAGGATAACAGAAAATATGTATAGGTACATAACACAATTCTTCCTCTTCTCCCATTTAGAAAAACTAACCAATGCTTTGACAAGTCTTTAAGGGGAAATAAAGAAAGCAGACATTCTTGAGCTGTTAGGGGCTAGGGACTTTTCTCAATTTTTCGTTGTTTATACATTTCCAATTAAGGATAGAGAGTGGCAGGAACTGCTAGTATTTAGGTTTACAAAACATTTTACTTATTATATCATTTGGTCCTTGAAAAATCTCTATGAGTTGGGTCCTTTTATTATCCATTTTTTACACATGAATAAACCAATATTTGCCCAAAGTAGGATTCAAATCAGGGCTTCTCAACTCCATGGTTAGCTCTTCATTCACTACATCAAATAGTTGCCTGTAGACTTTATAATTCAGAACACCTTGACATCATCCCTATAAAAGTTCATCTTCTCAAATCCTTTGATATTTTCTTAATTATTTTAATTTTAAAGAATACCACCTACTGTTAGAGCTGGAAGGGCCTTAGTGACTCTCTAATTGAATCCCTTCATTTTATAAAATATGAAAAATTGAGGGCAGAAGTCCAAAGTTACACAATTAGAGCATTAATTTGAACTCATATCTTCTGATTGAAAAATTAAGGTCAGCAATAGACACATATTCACATATAATATATATACATGTATATATATACATGTATATATATTAGAATATAAGCTTTTTGGCATTAAGGATTATTTATGCTTTTCTGTATTGCCAATATTTAATACAATGTCTAACACCTTGTTCATTTTTAATAAATCGTTGTTGATTGATTAACAAATTTTTGGGAACTGGAAAATTGGGAGTAGTGAGCAATGAAGCTGGAGATTCTGTGAAGTCAATGCTGGATATCAATAGTATAGTTACAAAGAGCATAGGTCTTTAAGAGTGTTTTAAAATTCTTACAGGGTCAGAATTATTTATTCCCTTTTAAAGCTAGCCAAATGCCAATCTTCAATCCTCTTTCTTTGTCCTTCCTCCAAGAGCAGGGTAGACCAAGACATCAAGGAAATTTTGGGGGCTTTGATAGAGCATCATTCCAGGCAACCAAACTTGTTTGTGGCTTAGCTGTTACTATTTACTTTCTATTTAGGGCAAATCATTGTCCCTATTCTTTGGACTCTTTGCCAGTCCTTGTCATTTCTCCCACCCCCATGAGGTATCCAGTAAGAGTGACAATCAACAGCTTGAATACTCTTTTTTTTTCCCAGTTGTACCCTACTTTATATAGAATAGGATTACATTATACATTGCTTTCTGGCTGTGTGACCCTGCCAAATCACTTAACTGCTCTCAAGCTCAATTTCTTCATGTATAAAATGAAAATAAGAATCACTTATCTAGCACATTTGTTATGAGGATCAAATGAGACAGTGTATGTAAAATGCTTTGCAAAACTTAAAGAACTATTGGCTTGTCCTATCCATGAGCTATTAATACTTCTTTAATTATTCAGGTCTGGCTTTATTAATGCTTTGTACCTATATTGAAATAGTTCTTGTTTTAAATGTAGGTGGAACTCTAAGTACTTCATATATTATGAAGGTATTTTATATTTACATTAATTAATGCTGAGTGAAACAAGCAAATCAAGAAATTGTACACAGCAACAGCAAGATTGTGTGATGATCAGCTATGATGGACTTGCTTCTTCTCAGTGGTTCAGTGATCCAAGGCAATCCCAAGAAACTTTGGTTAGAAAATGCCATCCAAATACCCAGAGAAAGAACTATAGAGACCATGTAAATCAATACGTGCTATGTTCACTTTTTTTCTCTTTTTTCTTCTGTTTTCTTTTTTCCTTTCACAGTTTTCCCTTTTGTTTTGATTTTTTCTCTTTCAATATAATTCATAAGGAAATATATTTTTTTAAAAAAAATCAATGTGCATGTATAACAAACAAAAAGTGCTGTTTCTACATGTGACCAGGGAAAATAAAAATTTTTAAAAAGAAAAAAATTATTTTAAATAGAATTTATCTCTTCTTGTTGGGTTTTAATGACATTACACAGAAATGCTGATGGTTCATATCTCTTTTGTATCCAAGTTGTACATGCTCTTGATCCAAAGATATACTTCAAAGAAATCAAAGAAAGAGGAAAGGTTCCTTTATGTACAAAAATATCAATAGAGACTCTTTTTGTAGTGACAAAGATATGGAAACTAAGGGGATGCCCGTCAGTAGCAGAATGCTTAATAAATTGTGGTGTATGAATTTTGTAGAATGCTATCTTCTTATAAGAAATGATGAAAGAGATAGTTTCAGAGAAACCCAAGAAGAACTGTAAAAATTCATAGAGAATAAAGTAAACAAAACTAGGAAAGCAAATTATGCTATACCATCAACATTGTGAAAATGAATAATTCTGAAAGACTTAAAAACTGATCAATATAATGATCAGCCATAATTCTAGGGCAGTGATGATGAAGGTTGTATGTCATGTACTTCATGACATAAAGATGATGGGTTAATGTGCAGAATAAAAACCACATTTTTGGATGTGGAAAATTTGGGACTTTGTTTTACTTGACTATGAATATATGACACAAGAGTTCTTTATTTCTGATTTATTTCTTTTTCATTGAAGGAATAGGTAGGAGGGTCTTGATAATTAAATGTGTGTGTGTGTGTGTGTGTGTGTGTGTGTGTACATATACATAAACAAGTAGAAATTTCTTGGACATGAAAGGTAGCTTAGAGAAAAAGGGTGAGGTATGAAGACCTGCAAATACTACAGTAATGGTCCAAACCAATAATCATGTTGTCTTGTGTGATGGTGGTGGGTGATGGATAAAAAGAAAGAAAAACTTTTGAGAGATATTTTGTAAATTAAATCTATAAGATCTGATAAACTGAGTAGATATGCTCAGCAAAAGAGAGGGGAAAATTAAAGATAGAGAAGAATGGTTGAATGATGGTACTTTAAACAGAAATAGGGAAATTATAAGAAGCCTTAAAAACAAAGTTAGGGAGCTCAGTTTTTTAATATCTTGATTTTGAAGTACTTATTAGCCATCCAAGTAAAGATATTCTATAGACAATTGAAGATATGGGTCTGGAGCCTAGAAAAGAAGTAAGAATAGAGAGTTGAAGTCACAGAAATGAATGATATTTACAAAGAGAATGTTGAGAAAACAGAGAAGATGGTTAAACATAGACCAGTGAATAGCAGTTACATTAAGGAACTAGTAGGCAGAGAAATTAAATCTGACCTCAGATATTTACTAATTGTGTGATCCTGGGCAAGTCAGTTAACCTTTTTGCCTCAATTTTTTTATTTATAAAATGAGTTGGAGTATAAAGACCGACCACTTTTCTTTGCCAAGAAAACCCCAAATAGGTTTTCAGACACTATTAAAATGACTGAACAACAGACAGATAAGAAGACAAGGAAGATACAGTTGTAAATATAAGAAAAACAGGAAACTATGGTGTCTCAAGCCAAAAGAGCAAAGATTTCATTGGGTTTGACAATAGGGAGGTCATTGGTGACCTTAGAGAGAACAGTTTCACAGGAGATCATTGTACATGGCAACAAGATTATACAATGATCAATTCTGATGGATGGGGCTCTTTTCAACAATGAGGTGATTCAGGCCAGTTGCAATGATCTTGTGATGAAGAGAGCCATCTACACCCAGGGAGAGGACTGTGGGAACTGAGGGTGGATCACAACATAACATTCTCACTCTTTTTGTTATGGTTTGCTTGAATTTTATTTTCTTTCTGATTTTTTTTATTTTTGATCTGATTTTTTTTGTGCAGCAAGATAATTATATAACTATGTATGCACCAGATTGGATTTAACATATATTTTACCATGTTTAACATATATTGGATTACATGCCATCTAGGGAGCAGGTGGGGAGAAATGGGGGGATTGGAACACAAGGTTTTTCAAGGGCTGATATTGAAAAATTATCCTTGCATGTGTTTTGAAAATTAAAAAAAACTTCAGTTTTTAAAAGAGAGAGAGAGAGAGAGAGAGAGAGAGAGAGAGAGAGCAATTTCAGTAGCATCCTGGGAATAAGAGCCTAATTACTGAAAATGAAGGAGAGAACACCTAGTAGGGAAGTGAAGGTATCAGTGCAGACAACTATTTCAAGAAAATTAGCTGTAAGGGAATAGAGAAGATGAAACCATAATAGGATAGGGTAAAGGCCACAGGAAAGTTTAAAAAATGCAAAAAAGAGAAGAAAGATTGAAAATGCAATAGAAACGTGGGGTAGTTATTAGAATATGATGTTAGAGGAAATAAGAGGAACAGGATCAAAAACATATACAGGTAAAGGACCTAGGTTTTAGTAAAGAATATATAAAGTTCTCTGACTAGTGGGAAGGAAGAAGAGAGAAGATATTTCTGAGAAGTTTGGAGAAATGGAAGAGGAAAGATAAAGGAATCAGAAGTTTCAATCTTCTCCATTAAATAGGAAAATTACCTGTTTTGATAAGTGTAGTGGACTGAGGCAGAGGGTGGAGGGGGTAGGGGATGGTAATGTATTTGGTAACAAGGGGAAACATGAATGTGTGTGTGTGTGTGTGTGTGTGTGTGTGTGTTTAGAATAATCACTATGGGGAATGAAATAGCCAATAAAATGTAATAAAAGGAAAGTCAACCATCCATAAGAGCACAAAGAAGATTATATACTATAAATTTGTAGTAAATGAATCAGTTTGATATAGACAGACAGATAGATAGATAAAATAATAATAGATAAATAAATTGAACATTAAGTACTTATGTGAGTTTATATGAGCTATATGCTAAACATTTTGTTAAACACTGAACATCCAAATACAAGAAAACAAGAAGTGCCCTACTCTTAATGGAAAAGACAAAATATAAAGCAGAAATGGGAAAAGGTATGAGTTGAAGCATATTTGCTTGAACAAGGAAAATGGGATAGGTAGAACAGCCTGGAAAGAGAATTGAGCTGAAAATGAAATGAATAGTATGGTAGTGACCCCTCTTTTAGTGATTTTCTCCAATAAAGTTCAGTTGTCTTACAGCAGGAACAGAGAAACTAGAAGGCAAAGATTAGTTGGAGAGGTGTTTTTGCAGGGTAAGAATAGTGTCAGGTCAGAGACACCGGGGATTGATGGAGAGAAATAACAGATATTTATATAGTACATTTGCTGAATAAGAAACATCTGAATTGCTTGCTAAATGAAAAGGATGATAGCCAAAGATAACACTAGTATAGAACCCAAATTTGTTTGTAAAATCTTTATAGAAGAGGATGATAAATAGTTATGAATATTATTGATCTAACTCTAAAGCAGAAAGAGGCAGTGGAGTGTAAAATCAGTTTAAAAGAAAACTTGCCAAGAGATTGAACTAATAAAGGAAGTCATTTCAAGGATATTTGAGGGTAAAAAATGGAAGAACAACAAATAGAAGAAAATGGAAAAAAATTTGTGAAGAATAAATGATTATTTTCATCATATAGGGTCCACATTTGGATCTAATATTATAATACTGAATTTCCTTTTAGACAGAGGTTTGCTGATAAATGTTTGTCTCTGGGGGAAATATATATATGAATGGCCATCTTTTAAATTTACTCTGCATTATTAACATTTTCTTTATCATTTTCTTAAGTCTAAACAATCAAAAAAAATCAAGTCCTGTTTGTTAACTTTTTCTAATTTCTAATTTGCAGATGTTCAGGTTGAAATGTTAACATTTGGATCTAGTAAGTCATTTTGAATTGATTCAAACACAATTGCTACAGGAAGAGTAATAATACTAAAGATAACAAATATAGAAAAGGAAGCCAATTGGACCAAGTATATATAGAAGAGATCTTGATTCTGCCTCCAGAAGGTGACACAATTGTGACGATTTTGACCATAATCAAGTTTTTTGAAGGAAAGCAAGATACAAAAGACATAGGGGAAAAAAATCTAGTTGTCTTGCTGATACCAGAAAAAAAGTAACTGAAAGAACATAAGTAATTAGAGACCTATATGCTCACTGTCTCATCCATACAAAAGCTTTATGAGAACTGTCTTTATAACAATCATCAAAGGCATTCTTGATAATAATTTTTATTGTTTAGTATTAGTAGAAATAAACAAGTTTCCTGACATTCAAAAATGAATCACATCATTACTATTTTGATATTTACTGAAACAAATAGAAGATGTCTGATGCTCTTGGCTTATTATTTGTTAGCTATTAAAAGACATTTGATTGGGGCAGGTAGGTAGCTCAGTAGATAGAGCACCAGGCCTGAAGTCAGGAGGACATGAGTTCAAATCTAGTCTCAGACATTTAACACTTCCTAGCTGTGTGACCCTGGGCTAGTCACTTAACCCCAATTGCCGCGGCAAAAAAAAAAAAAAAAAGAAAAGAAAAGAAAAAGAAAAAAGAAGAAATTAAAAGACATTTTATTTAATAAATCTGTCCTTTGGTATCTTATCCCTCATTAGAGCAGATGAGAATAGTATGGAGAAAAAGGTGTTTTCATCAGGGAGGGTATTTGAGCTTGAGCCCTATCGATACTTTTTCTGATTTTGTATTGTTTTTCCTACACTAAGCATTGACGCATAAATAGCAATTCCAAGATAGTTGTGTCCAGCCATGGAGGCCAGCATGTGAATTTAATAAGTCCAGAGATCCTAGATCTATTGGTCATAATTGCCTTATAGCAGAGGGAGTTTTTACAGTGGAGAAGATAATCATTAACAATTTAACTCCTTTCCAAGTTTTCCACAACACATAGACCTGGAGAGAAACATTTGGATAGTGCAGAGATGAAGTGAAATGGAAAATACCTATTCAGCATTTCCTCAAATGTATCATATTTTTAAATTTTACGTATCAATCTTCCAAAGAAACAGTTATATTTTTGCTGTTCCTTGTTAAATTTTCTTTCAGTTAATTTTCTTTTGTCTTTCTTCAATAAATTTTCTTTCAATTGACTGTGTTAACACTCTTTTTTTTTAATATGAGAAGAAATAAATAGCTACCCTATGTCTTATCTATACTTAACCATAGAAGAACTTAGAAATGGGTGAAAACCCAAACTTTAAGAATTTTCCTGGGGCTCTTAGGCTTATATATAAAAACCCCAAAGAATTCTCCTTATAAGTTGTTAGATTTTGTCATACATGAATCCAGTTTATGTATATGTATCTAGAACACAGTAGGAAAAGGAAAAGGGAGAAATTATAGCACCATGGTCATGACACTTCAAGTTATGTAAAGTTACAGATTTAAAATTATTTTGTTGCTCTTTTTGAGTCATGTCTAACTCTCTATGACCCCCAAAAACAAAAGAAAACATATGAACAAAATGTCTATGACCCCATAGACATTTTGTTCATATGTTTTCTTTTGTTTTTTTGGCAAGGATACCAGAGAAGTTTGCCATTTCCTTCTTCAACTCATTTTACAGATAAGGAAACTGAGGCAAAGGATGAAGTGACTTGTCCAGGGTCCACTCTCCTTCTGATACCAATTAATATCAACTGGGCAGAATTGGTCTCTAACTTGTAGATACCTGGAGGCAGAATCAAGAATTAAATAGAAAGTTATTTTCAAAGTGAGGGAAATCACTTGCAAGCAAGGAGGGAAATTAGACACATTTGTCCAGGCCCTGCCCCTAGTAAAGGAACTCAAGGCATTGTGGGGAGGTCTCAAACTTATACCAATGACCACATAATGAGCTGTATCCCTGACAATGAGGGTTCACAGCAAGAATGGGCCACGTTAGATGCATAGCAGGTTTCATGACCAGAATATAGATATGTTCTGAGCTCAGAGAACGCCTGGTTCAATAATTATGTGAACAATTTTGAGATCTTGCCAGAGGGAGAGATCATCCAGAGTTTGAGCACAAAGGATTGTTGTTATATCAAGTTCAGAGCTCAACTTTTTTGCTGGCTTACCTCTAGAAAATAGTGTCTTTGATTCAGACCAGTTCTAATGATCTTGTGATGAAGAGAGCCATCTACACCCAAAGAAAGGACTGCAGGAACTGAATGTGGATCACAATGTAGCATTTTCACTTTTTGTTGTTGTTTGTTGAATTTTATTTTCTTTCTCCTTTTTTTCCTTTTTGATCTGATTTTTCTTGTGCAGCAAAATAATTGTACAAATATATATGCCCATGTTGGATTTACATATATTTTACCATGTTTAACATATATTGGATTACTTGCCATAGAAAGGAGGATATGGTGGGAAGAGGGAGGAAATTGGAACACAAGGTTTTGCAAGGGTCAATGGTGAAAAATTATCCTTGCATATATTTTGAAAATAAAAAGCTCCAATAAAAAAAGGGGAAGACTTCCGGCCAAGATGGCGGCATGGAGGCAGACAGCTGCTTGAGCTCCTCATTTTCTCTCAGAACTTACTTCATGACAAGTCTCTGACTTAATGCTTGAACCAGAAAGAAATCCACAAATAATCACCAAGAGAAGACATCCTTGAAAGTCGCCAGAAAAGGTCTGTGTTTGCTCGGGGGAGGGTCAATCAGACTGGGCACAGACTGAGGGCAGACAGCCAGAGCAAGACAGGCAGCTCACACAGCTCAGACCGGAGGGGGAGGGGTACGATCTCTGCCATTTCTGCGAAAAGACTTTTTCCCCAGTGTGGATACTTCGTCTTGGCAGCAAGCCAGGAGCAGGGAGGAGGGTGTAAACACCGGAGGTGAAGATTAAAACCCCAGAAAGCCAGCATCTCTCAGAATCCGGCCACCCCCAACCCCCACCCGGACTGACTCAGCACATTCTCAGGGCCTCAGAGCACAGACTCAGCACAGCCATCACTGTCCTGTTAGTGGCTCTCTGCTGCCCTACCCCCAGTCTGTAGAGGAAGCCCATTAATACCATCCAGCCCCATCCCCCACAAAACAGACCTATTGTTTCTCTTGTCAATTTGTTTTCTTCAATTCCTACTCTGACAAAATGAACAAAAAATTCAAAAGGGCTCTAACCATTGACAGCTTTTGTATGGAGAGAGAGCAGATTTCAAACACTGAGGAGACTAAAAACAGACTGTCCCCCAGAGGAATCCCCTAAGAGGGATATGAGCTGCTCCTCAATACAAAAGAATCTCCTAGAGGACATCAAAAAGGCTCTCACAAGAGAGCTGGAAGAGAAATGGGAAAAGGAAAGGGAAGCTTGGCAAGAGAGCCTGGAGAAGTCAGTCATCCCATACATTCAGAGACAGAGTGAATAAAGAAATCAAATCATTGAGAAACAAGATTAGTGAGCTGGAAAAGGTAAAGAACTCCAAGGAAAACAGGATTAGTGAGCTAAAAAAAGAAAACAGCTCTCTAAAAAATAAAATGGATAAAATGGAAAAAAATTCCATAGAAGATAAAAACTCAATTGGACAATTACAAAGAGATATAAAAAAAGTGAGTGAAGAAAATACATCATTGAAAATTAGACTGGAACAAGTAGAAATGAATGACTCAAGGAGAAACCAAGAGGGAGTCAAGCAAAACCAGAGAAATGAAACAATTGAAAAGAATGTCAAGTACCTTACCAGAAAGACAACAGACCTGGAAAACAGATCCAGGAGAGACAATTTGAGAATAATCGGACTCCCTGAAAAATGGGAGGAAAAAAAGAGCTTGGACACTATTTTTGAGGAAATTATCAAAGAGAACTGCCCAGACGTTCTGGAAACAGAGGGTAAAATAGACATTGAAAAAATTCATCGATCACCTACCGAAAGGGACCCTAAAATCAAAACGCCAAGAAATATAGTGGCCAAGTTCAAGAACCATCAGACAAAGGAAAAGATATTGGAAGCTGCTAGAAAAAAGCAATTCAGATATGGAGGATCCACAATAAGGATAACCCAGGATCTAGCAGCATCCACATTAAAAGAACGCAGGGCCTGGAACATGATATTCCGAAAGGCTAAGGAACTTGGTATGCAGCCAAGAATAACTTACCCAGCAAGAATGAGCATCGTTTTCCAGGGAAGAAGATGGACATTTAACGAAATAAATGAATTCCATCTATTTTTGATGAAAAAACCAGACCTACATAAAAGGTTTGATCTTCAAATACACAACTCAAGAGATTTCTAAAAAGGTAAAAAGAAATCTTGAGAACTATACTTCTGCCAAAAAATATGTAAAGAACATATGTACAATTTGTCTTAGAAACTAGAGGTGGAAAGGAGATTATATCATAAAAAAGTGTAAAGTGGTGGTACTACATCTCATGAAGAGGCAAAGGTAACCTATTATATCCGAGAGAAAGAAAGGAGGGAGATGAACATAGTGTGTATCAATACAAATATTCGATTTATGGTGAAACTTCTTCCACTTCATTGAAAAGTGAAAGGGAAGGAGTAAACTAAGGGGAAGGGAATACAGAAATTTGGAGGAAAAGGGGTAAAATAAGGGGAGGAACTTTAAGGTGAGGGAGGGATCCTAAAAAGAGAGGGCTGTTCACAAGTTTAAAAAAAGGGGAAAAAAAAGAAAATAGGGTGTTTTCTTATCTTGACATTTCCTCCTTATAGCCAAAAGGAAGGGTTTTGAAAGAACCCCTCTCCTTCAGGTCAATAAAGGAGGCGGGTATAAGTCAAGATGCCATGTGAGGGCTAGGACAAGATGTTGAGTTGAATAGGTTTTGTCTATTGTTTGCTTGTAAGAAGACAAGATGAGGTAGAGGAGGAACGGAATAGTTGGTCTTACTTAAACACTTATTTACTTACATACAAATCAGGTGGTTGGGCATATAACATTCTACCATCCCCTCAGGAACAAGGACTTTCTTCAAATGATCCAAGAGTCTGCACCTACAAGTTGGCAGCTTTGGAAGTAAACAGAAAGAACTCGTAGGATCCCTTAGAAATTTTGAGTGATTGCTTGAGATGTACAATTGTGAGAATATCCTTGCATCCATCTTTGGATCTAAATTTCTGGTCATCACTCTTATTTAAAGATCTCTAAACACTTTAGTTTCTTAGCCATGCAGGGCTTAGGTAAATAATGAAATAAGATTTTTCATAAAATTACATTAAATTGGATCACATTATTGTCACGTTGCAGATATTACTTAGAGGGTTCACAGTGGGCTAGTTATGAGAAAGGAGATTTACATGTTACCAAGGCAATCAGGAAAAGTTAAACATAAACTCTATGAAACAAAGGAAAAAGCAATAGAATAATTATCTCCAATATTAACTAACATTGTCTCCTTGTATCCTAGTAACCCATTCTCCATATCCATTTAACTAGCATATTTTGAATCCCAGATGTCTCATGTAGTTATCTTTCTTTTCTTAATTCTCAGGACAGCTTCAAAGGAGGTTTTGATTTTCTGGTTCCTAATCTGGAAGTTCTGAGATAATTCTGACAATTAAATCTGGTTCTCCAATTGTAAAATTCTAGAGAATTTCCATTAACAAATCATTTGTTGTTTCTAGGCTTACATAAATCCCGTACCTGGTGTAAAACTATATTTTAAAAATTTATTTGGGGGGGGGCAACTATAAAATGATCTCTTTTGCCTTTTAGAATTATTAGGCAGATACTTTGAAAAGGAAAATGTGCAAAATACTTAATCCAATTTTGAGAATTTATTACTAAAACATACTTAAAACCTGAATTTCCATGACAGATAAATGTGGAGGCCAATATATTCACATGTGTATAGTATTTAGAAAACTTTTTTATATC
Organism: Sminthopsis crassicaudata; assembly: GCF_048593235.1. NCBI lineage: Eukaryota > Metazoa > Chordata > Mammalia > Dasyuromorphia > Dasyuridae > Sminthopsis > Sminthopsis crassicaudata. The sequence continues at coordinate 296,175,039 of NC_133618.1, forward strand.
TTTATTTTATTACCTAGTCTAACTATTTTCCTCACCGAAAGGTATTTCTCCTATATTACAATTTAACCACAGATACATGTTAAAATTATAAGATGTTCATCCTTGTATCTTATTATGGCAACTCAGAGATGTTCCAGTATTAATCTGTTGTTTAATAGATTTAATATTGTAGTTTTAGAACTTCTTGATTATAGCAATTTATTACAAAAGGAAAAAAGAGGGACATAGTTATAACAACATCATATATCATGATAGGAGAAAAAATTTCCTCAGCTCAATTATATATATATATATATATATATATATATATATATATATATATATATATATATATATATATATATATATATATATATATTAGATATTAGATATTTAAGAATTTTCAAACATTTATTTTTAAATATTTGAATTTTTAAATATATATTTTTTAGTTCATCCTTTTTTTTTGTTCTTCTTTGCTGAGGCATTTGGAGTTAAGTGACTTGCCCACAGATAGGCAGTGTTAAGTGTCTGAGACTAGATTTGAACTCAGGTCCTCCTGACTTCAGGGTTGGTGCTCTATCCACTGCGCCACAATACATCTTTTTAAAAGCCCAATTCTTGTGTAATGGCATCCAAATTAAAAAGTCGTTTTATCTAATAGAATTTCTGTTACAATATTCTCTCAAATTTCACAATATAAGAAAATTTATAAATACAACAATAACATAAAAATATTATGTATTTAAAACATGAAACAAAACTTCAAATGACATCAACTGGATTTCCAAATCATCACTCATACAAATCATTGATTTTATTACCTTTGGCATTTTAAAGACATTTTAGAGTTATCAATATGGAGCAATAACATTCAATTGAAGAAATAATAATAGTGTAGTGTTTAGCATATGCTAAACATTTAGCATATGTTGTCTCTGTGTTAAATATGTTACAATCATATGATTTTGATCCTCACAATAGCCCTGAGATATGAATATTATCATTTTTCTCTTTACACATTAGGAAATTGGGGCAGAGATAAGATAACTTTCTTAAGATTATATAGGTAATACAACATTTCTTTTTCAACACATGTATTTGAGATTCTGATCTGAGATGAAAGAGGTTAAAAGAATCAGAATGAGAGGGTTTCTGACCTGCAAGAATCTTGGGTGATCTCTGGCCTGAACAATTATTCAAGAAAGGGTTAACAAGATGTTGCAAATCATTTAATTAAATCATTAATTTTTTTTCTTTCTTCCCTCTTCCTTCCTTTCTTGCCTTAGAAGAGTGAAACTATTAATCTTGCCATTTACTTTTTAAAGTTTTAGAATTTAATTTTTTTTCTTACAGAGTGGTATCCTAAATTTACTAAAATATTTCAAAAGGGAGTGAGTTCCTGGAATTACCCTGCAAATTCCAGAAACTCTCACCTTCAAACTTAAAATGATTAATCATCAAACTTCCAACATTTTTAAAGATGCTTTTAGCAGTTCTATAAAAATTTGATTGTCTGATTTTATTTCTGTAATTCCAGCATAATCAAAGCTGAAAGGACAGGGAGGAAGTATCTTGCAGATATTTTTTTTCTTTGCTTATAACCTAATCTCCTATGGAAAGGCTAAAGTAAGAGTTAAGTCTTGCTTACTTTAAATATGAAAGTTCATTAATCTTTTCCTGTGTTCTAAACTCTGGCTGAAACCAATTCATATGCTTCTTTGAAGCTTTACTTGTAGGCATTTTGTGTTCTGATCTACCCTGTCACCTTGACAGCTTTTTATAGTCAGGGGTCTTTTTGCTTTTTTGCTCATTGTTTTTAAATAGACTCTGCTTCTAGGGCACAGGGGAGACTGTCCCATGTTTCTTTTGCAGAGGGACAGGGACTCCATCACTGGCTGTCTGATTAGGGTCAAAGATGCTAGCAGCATTGAGTTGTCCTGTCCTGTTTAGCCACATTTCAGAGGCTTGTGATTCGCCTTAAGTTTTAGGGCTGAAGGCCTTATAGTTGGTCTGCTGAGCCAGGACAAAGGGGCTTCCACTGTTAATCTGTGTTGTAGCCAAGAGCCTCCCACTAGATTTCCCATATCGCATCTGCACTGGGCAATGCTTCCTTTTTACCCACGTGAGACAGACCTTTCCTAAAGTTCTTCTGTTCTATCTTAAGCTGGAAAATTATTTCACTTTGAATTTTTGTGGTAGAAAAGGTAGAAGAAAAATTGAGGAAAGAAATGAGAGCTGTGAATGAGGATTTCTTTTTAAAGTCAACAGCTTGGAAAGCAACCACAAATAATAATTGAAAAAAAAAAAAGCTTCTTCAAAAATAAAGTTGGCAAAATGGAAGAAAAAAATCCACCGAACAAAACAACTCCTTTAAAAGTAGAATTGAGCAAATGGAAAGGTAAGTAAAAAAAAGTTAACTTGTAATAATGGGGAAACTGAGGCAAGATAGAGTTTTTAATATTTTATTTAGAGGGAGAGATTTCCTGAGGGCAAAACAAGATCCATGTTGACCCCAGCAGGCTGGATTGGACTAGTGTCTCAAAGCATCCAACAACAAGCAAGTAATTCCAGAGACTTTTATAGGGCTTCATCAATAAGGGAAACAAAGGCTGGGCGGGGGGGGGGCATGTTTGAGCACTGGTAAGCAGGAACTTTCAGGAACAGACCATAAATTCAGTTCAGACAGGTTGGGAGTAAGGAAGGATCATACATTTTGATAAGTTGGGAGGACCAGGAATCAGGATATCTGGTTCAGAAGGACCCATCTAGGTATTTGAGATAAACCATCTGCAGTTATGGCTCTATGGAATGCTAGTGGTCAGAGCTCCCAGCCCTAATTATATCAGTCCCAATGGTCAGGAAGGGGGGGTTGCCATCAAGAAGATTGAGGCAAAACAATTCAGGGAATCTGAAGTAGAACAATTCAAGGAAACTGAAGCAGAGCAATTCAGGGAAATTAAGTCAGAACAATTAAAGGAAATTGTGGCATACAAACTGAAGAAAATAATTCTTAAATTGGACAAATGGAATCACATCAAGACTCAAACAAAATTTTTAAAAATGAAAAAAGTAGAATATAATATAAAATACCTCATTAGGAAACAACCAAGTTGAAAAAATAGATCCAAGAGAGACAATATAAAAATCATTGGGCTACTTGAAAGGCTTGAAAGAGGCTAGACATTTTTCAAGAAATAATCAAAGAAAACTGCTCTGATGTCCTACAAGCAGAGGGTAAAAGACAAAAAAAAAAATCAATTCCATTTAAAAAAAAGAAATCAAACAAGTTATTAATAAACTCCCTAAGAAAAATTCTCCAGCACCAGATGGATTTACAAGGGAATTCTATCAAATATTTTGAGAACAATTAATTCCAATACTATATAAAGTATTTGGAAAAATAAGAGAAGTCTTGTCAAATTCCTTTTATGACACAAAAAAAGGTGCTGGTAACTAAACCAGGAAGAGCCAAAACTGAGGAAAAAAATATAGACCAATTTCTCTAAAGAATATTAATGAAAACATCCTAAATAACACGTTAGCAAAGAGATTACAGCAATTTATCACCAGGATAATATACTATGATCAAGTGGGATTTATATCAGAAATATAGGACTGGTTCAATATCAAGAAAACTACCAGCATAATGAACCATATCAATAATAAATCCAATAATTATCTCATTAGATTCAGAAAAAAAATTTTGACAAGATATAGCATCCATTCCTAATATTAAAAAAACACTAGAAAACATAGAAATAAATGAAATTTTCCTTAAAGTGATAAGTAGTGTCTCTCTAAAGAAAGCATTATATGTAATGGAGATAAACTAGAAGCATTCCCAATAAGATCAGGGGTAAAAGAAAGATGCACATTATCACCACTGTTATTCAATATTGTACTAGTAGCTTTAGCAATAAGAGAAAAAAAAATCAACAGAAGAAATTAAAGTATTCAGTATTCACTCACTAAATCACTATTTATTAAAGAAATGCAAATTAAAACAACCCTGAGGTACTGCCTATCAGATTGACTAAGATGACAGGAAAAGATAATGATAAAGGTTGGAGGGGATGAGGGAAAACTGAGATACTAATGCATTGTTGTTGGAGTTGTGAAATGATCTAGCCATTCTGGGGAGCAATTTGGAACAATGCCCAAATGGCTCTAAAACTGTGCCTATCCTTTGATTCAATGGTTCCACTATTGGATCTAATCCTAAAGAGATTATAAATGAGGGAAAAGGATCCATATGTGCAAAAATCTTTGTAGAAGCTCTTTTTGTAGTTGCAAGGAATTGGAAATTGAGTAGATCCTCAATTGGGGAATGACTAAATAAATTATATTATCATATATCATATGAATGTGATGGAATATTATTGTTCTATAAGAAATAATGAGCAGTCTGTTTTCCCAAAAGCCTGGGAAAACTTACACAAACCACTGCTGAGTGAAATGAGCAGAACCAGGAGAACATTGTGCATAGTAACAAGATTATGTGATGATCAACTATGATAGTCTTAGGTGTTTTCAGCAGTAGTGATTCAAGACATTTCCAATAGATTTGGGATGGAAAAGGCTATCCAAAGAAAAAACTATGGCGACTGAATGTGGATCAAAGCATACTATTTTCACATTTTCCTTTTTGTTTATTTGCTTTTTCTTTCTCATGGTTTTTCCCTTTTGTTCTGCTTTTTCTTTCCCAACATGACTAATATGAAAATATGTTTAAAATGATTGTAAATAAATAATCTATATCAGATTGCTTGCTGTTTTAGGAAGGAGGAAAATAAGGGAAGGAAGAGAAAAAAAATCGAGAATTCAAAATCTTACAAAAATGAATGTTGAAAACTATCTTTAAAGTAATTAGAAAAAATAAAATATTATTGAGGAAAAAAAGAAACTATCAGGTTAATGGTTCCCAATTTGGGATACATGCATCTCTTACTATTGAGAAAAAAAGAAACTATCAAGTTAAAGGTTTCCAATTTGGGGTACATGTAATTCTCAGGGGGCAGGATATGAGTTATGTTAAGAGGAAATAGAGAATTTCTCTCTATATGTAAATATATAAAATATATAGAAAGGTATGGAATTATGTCATTCCCCTAAAAATATTCCAAAAATAATAGTGTTCCTCAAAAATTTTTGGATTGAACAAATGAATAAACATATAACAATTTTGGTGCTCAAAATGTTATGTGCCAATTAAAATTTTCTTTGTGAAAAATTAATCTTTTTATTTTAATTCTTTTGTGCATATGTCTGATGTTTCAGAATTTTTTTTCTTATATTGATTAAGAGGAATGAGAAATTTTTACTTAAAGGGGAAAAAAGGTTGGGAATTCCTCCTCTGGGTAGTTACAATCTCTACTGGTAGATAGAGAATCATTAATGAAGTTTAAAAAAATGTTGGAGAAGCTTTGGTACAGTGGAAGTTGTTAAAGATATAGTTTCAAATTCCATCTTTGACACCACTTATGTAGTTTAAAGAAAGTCACTACATTTTTCCTAGAGCTCAGTTTGCTCATCTGTGAAATAAAGATTTTGGACTAGGTGATCCCTACAGTCCCTTTCAACTGAGTTCAAAATCCTACTTCAGACATTTATTAGCTGTGTGACCTGAGGTAAGGCACTTAATCTGCCTCAGTTTCCTCATTTGTAAAATGAGAATAGTAATAATATCTACCTTCCATGGTTGTTATAAGGATCAAATGAGATACTTGTAAACTGCTTTGCAAATCTTAAAACACTATATAAATGCTAATGATTATTAGTTATTATTATTCTGGCTCTAGAGTATTGTTTGTTGTTTACTCATTTTCAGCTGTTTTCCTCTTCATAAGCGATCCCTTTTGGTGTTTTCTTTGCCATTTCCTTCTCTAGCTCATTTTACAGATGAGGAAACTGAAGCAAATAAAGTGATTTATTCAACATTACACAACTAGTAAGTGACTGAGGCCAGATTTGAACTAAGGAATATGAGTCTATCTGACTTCAGACCTGGCACTCTATCTACTGTGCCACTTACCTGCCTTAGAGTTATGATCTATAATTATTAAAATAGGTAAGAGAACAAAGCCTTAGAGCTAAAGAAAAAAATTAGGTTTGGAGTATTCAATCTGAGTCTTTTCATTATTTGAGGTAGAATTGATCATAAGGGAGATAAGTGTCTGTAATTTTCTCAGAATTTTTCCCCAAAGTAACACCTTGTGATAACAACTGGAGATGTTAATAGTTTGTAATCGAAACCAATTCTCTTCTCAATGTACAAGCTGCATTTTCCATTAAAGCAGTCAGAGCAGCCTTGCTATTTATTGTATGTTTCAAAAGGGGATTGACCTCCAGCAGCTGCCTTCCTTTTGTGTAGGCTTGCTCATTTGCCAATTTTCAAATTTATTCCACCTAAGTGGTCCTTGAAAAAAAAAAGAGAGAAGCTAGACTTTTCCTAGCTTTATTTATATAAAGGTGATTTACTCCAGTAGCTGATTTCCAATGTAGAAGCTATTACTGAAAAACATAGTTAGGAGAATTTAGTCTCTATTTAGTGTCTTGCATTCAAAAATTCCCTTCAAGTAAAACCAATTTCTTAAATTGGTAGGATGACAGTCACCAAATTAGCTCTCTGGAGGATGTACTGTATGATTTGACCTCTATATGAAAGACCAAAAACTACCAGAAGACCTCTCAGATATAGCTTGTGTGAATAGCTGTTTACATTGTGTTGGTTATATATATTCAGATCCTCAGTTTTTCTATTGTTCACAATTTCACAGAATCATAGAATCACATAATTTCAGAGCTATATGATGCATCAGATGCCAACCATTTCTAAACAAGAATCCTCTCTACCACAGGTAAGACAAATGAATAACTTTTGTTTGAAGACCTCAAGAAAGGGGGAACCCATTACTGCTTCCCAACAGCTCATTCCACATTTTTTTATCCACATTGTCTTAATTATTAGGAGTAGCCCAGTGGCTCAGTGGATTGAGAACCAGGCTTGAAGTCAGGAAGACTCATCTTCCTGAGTTCAAATCTGACTTCAGACATTTACTACCTTGTGTGACTTTGAGCAAGTCATTTAACCTGTTTACCTCAGTATCTTCATCTATAAAATAAACTGGAGAAGGAAATGGAAAATGTCTCCAATATCTCTGCATAGAAAACCCAAAATGGGATCTCAAAAAGTTGGACTATAGAAAAATGTTCATAATATCAGGTTTGAATTTGCTCCCATATTTTCATTTACTTAATAATGGCTGAATTTAAGAAATAAATTTATTATGTACCTACTATATACAAAACACTACAAGGTAGACAGACAACAGTAAAATGTCTCCTGTCCTGTAGGAGCTTGTAGTTTCTACTTCAATGGTATATTCAATCACACTCAGGATTCTATTCAATGTCAGTATGAGCAAAGGTATTCTTCACAAGATTAGAGATTTCAAGTTAGAAGGGATCTTAGAAATCCTTGATCCCAACCCTGTTATTTAGATAAATGGAAAGTTTGAAGTAGCTTACCCAGGGTCATACAGCTAATTTCTGAGGCAAAAATTGAATCCAGATCTTTCTGACTCCAGGTCTAAAACATTTGTCATTCCTATGTTCTCTGCCTTGATAGACTCCTCAGCAATATTCTGAAGTTCTCCAATAAACCTCAAAGGGAATGATCTGAAGAATCAATCCATCTCAGTCCTTATCTTGTTTTAGGATTAAAAATCTACATCTGGAATGTGACTCAAAGGTCATTTTATAGTGGAGGAAAATAAAGGCTAGGAAGAATGAATAATACACTAACTAGAGGTATCTAGGAAATGTAGTGGATAGAGCAGTGAGCCTGTACTCAGGAAAAACCTGAGTTCAAATCTAGGCACTCACTACTGTATGAACCTGGGAGTCACTTTACCTCTGTCTCAGTTTCCCCAGTTGTAAAATAGGGATAATAATATCACCTACCTCCCAGGATTAGTGCAAGAATCAAGTGAGATAGTATTTGTAAAATGCTTTAGCATAGTGTCTGGTATATAATAGGTGCTCAATAAATGCTTGTTTCCTTCTTTGCTCAAGATCATATAAGTAGTAGGCAGCATAGGTAGGATTTGAACTTACATTCTCTGGCTCCAGAATCAATATTCTTTGCACTATACCATGCTGCTTTCTACATCTAGTTTCTCATAGAAACATAATTATGTGTCCAGTGTTACTATGGAGACACCATTCCTTTATCCTAGCCCTGCATATACCTCTCCCAAATTAACCAATTCAGATGTAGGGAGGTTGAGATTTCCATTAGCTAAAAACCAATACCAAAATTATCAGGTTTTGTTATTACCAGATGTGTATAATAATGACAGGAATTTGGAGAGGTGGGTGGAGAACACTGACCTTTCCTTCTTAGTCTACCTCTTGTGGTTCAAATTCATTCATAGATTAACTAGGAAGGATTTGGGGAGTATAAACTATCTATAAAGAAAGACTAACATTATGTCCTAGTTATAGAGGTCAAAAGGAAAAAAAAATCATTTCTTGGCTTTTGTTATAGCTAAAGAACTGTGAATCTGCTTTTATCAGAACTGGTTCTAGACACTATTTCTTAACAGATTGAAGCTGAGATCATTTGACTGGCACTGAAGAAATGAACCCAGAAAAGAAGAACAGAGAGGAACAAGTCAATAAGTCCACAGAAACAAGAAGGGCACAGGGAAACAATGAACCCAGCAGAGACACTTTGATCATCAAGGACAGAACTAGTGTAATGCCAAAGAAACTGAGGCAAGATAGAGATTAGAGAGTTTTTAATATTTTATTTAGAGGGAGAGATTGTGCTGGGGGGCAAAATGGAATCCATGTGGACCCCAGCAGGCTGGACTGGACTTTTATCTCAAAGCATCCAGCAGGGAAAGAGAAATTCCAGGGATTCTTATAGGGCTTCAGAAATAAGGGAAACAAAGGCAGAGGAGGGTAGAGTACTGGTGAGCGGGAACTTCAGGAATGGATCATAAATTCAATTCTGATAGGTTGTGGGTAAGGAAGGATCATAAATTCTGATAAGGTGGGGGCTAGGAGCCACTGAGTCTGAGATAGGAGATATCCGCCCCCCCCCCATCTTGAGATTAACCATCGGCATTTTATGACTAGAGTAGCCAAGGCTCCCAGCCCTAATTATTTCCATCCTAATGGTCAGCAAGGGGGGTTGCCACCAGGGGAATTGAGGCAGAATAATTCAAGGAACTGAAGCAGAACAATTTAGGGAAACTGAGGCAAAACAATTCAGGGACAGAACACTAGGAGAACCAATATGATGACATCATTGGAAAGATATTAGGGGTCCTTCAGAGTCAGAAGTATGAATTATACCTGTTGGATGCATCTAATAAAAATTTTTATGTTCAGTAACTTTAGGGTGATTGATTGAATAATGTCATGGAAAATCTGGAATATGATTTCAAGATTTTTAAAAGTTTTATTTCATTTTTCTGTGAATATAATTGTGAATATTGTGAATAATTTGTGAATAACATGAATCATACTTTTCTGTTAATATAGTCATGAATAATATAAATATATTGTGAATATAGTCATTAGAAACATTGGATAATATTTGTTGAATAAATTAAAAAGGCAATTCAGTCTAAATGGATCATTTAGAATGCAGAAAGGACAGTAAGAACAGCACATATGAAAAATATAGTTTGTTTCTAGAGAGGGTTGTGAGTAAATAAATATAAGATCCCCACCAAATAGGACAATACATCTCTAAACTATATGACTTTGCAATAGTCATCTTAACAGATCTGGAATTCACTTCTTCCTTACCTCCACCTCACACAGTCTCTTTTCTCCTATATTTATATGAAGCTCAATTACCATCTGCATGAAGCCTTTTCTGATTCCTTCCCCAACCCTCAAATGCTAATGTTCTTCAGAATTGCCTTGTACTTAACTTCTTTGTGGACATATATTTATTCAAATTATATTTATGATATATACACATATACACATATATGTGTGTATTCTCTTTGTACTCTTTGTCTCTCCCATTTCAGCAGTTCTTATAAATTCAACCATTGTCTCTTTTTAGATGACTCCAACATCTACATATTCAATCTTTATCCTTCTCTTGAACTCTAGCATTGTATTTTTAATTGCTTTTTTGTCATTTCTACCAGGATACCACAGGCATCTCAAATTCATGTTTAAAACAAAGCTTATCTTCCCTTCTGAAACCATCTGTCCTTCTCACTTTCCCATTTTTTGTGGAAGACACTGATATTCTTCCAGACCTCTAGATCCACAATTTAATTTGAGCCAACCTGTATGGAATCAAGAGTTATAAATCTTACCTCTTCAATATATCTTGCACTTGTCCCTTTCTTTTTACTTACACTATACTCACTATACTTCAGGCTCTCATCATTTCTTTCCTGACTTATTGCAACCACTTTCAAATTTATTTCCCTGCCTATAGCCATACTCCTTTTCTATATATCTTCAAACAGCAGCCAAATTGATATTCTTAAGTGATATCACTTTCCAGCTTAAAAATGTGTAGCTCCCTAATAACTTTCAGATAAAATGTAAATTGTCTGGCATTTAAAGCCCTTCACAATCTCATTTTAGCCTTTCTTTCCAGGTTATACAATACTCTCCCTCACAGACTGTGGAGTATAATCAAACTAGTCTGTGTAATATTTCCCATACATCTTCTGGACAAGTGCCCTTTCACAGATTATTTCCTGTTCTTGGAATTATCTCCCTTCTTGGAACTGCTTGCTTTTCTTAAGGCTCATTCCAAGTGCAACTTCATTCAAGAAATCTTTAATTCTTTCCTTAGTTGCTAGTGCCCCCATTACTCAAACATCAACAAACAAAGTGATGCCCCATAGACATTTTAAACTCAATATCTTTAAAAAAAACACACACATAATTTTCATTTTAAAAAATGCTTTATCTTCTGAACTTCTCAATTATTGTCTAAGGGGCACCAGCATTTTCCTTATTGAAGAGGTTCATAGCAGTGCAGATTGTTGTGGGAACCCCTTTGATCGGCACAGAGGTCCTTTGTAAATGAACTTACAAACCTGAAAAGCTAGGCTGGCAAAAAAGAAATTTATTATTGGCATCTAGAAGTCAGCCTTTGTTAGAAAGACAAAGGACCTTGGTGGCAGATCCTGACAGAGAAGTTAAAGCTTCTAGTGGAAGTAGTCCTGGGAGAGAGAGTGAGAGAGAGAGAGAGAGAGAGAGAGAGAGAGAGAGAGAGAGAGAGAGAGAGAGAGAGAGAGAGAGAGAGAGAATGTTTCTAGCAGAGAAATCCCTACAGAGAGGTGAATAAGGTCTTGTAAGAGAAATAGGTGATAAAGATAAAGAAAGGGTAATCCTGAAAGAGAATATCATTTCAACAGGCAGAGGGTTGTAGCTGAGCAAGCTACTTTAGGTTCTCTGCAAGGATTGCAGTTCAAGTTGCCTCTTTTTATAATTGAAACCTTGGCTAGAAGCTAGGGGCAGCTCTTGCTGGGGTCTGGGAGCAGTTTGAGCTGGAATTAAAATAGAAAATCTTAAAATTGAATGAGTGTCTCTGGGCTAATTTCCTTTTTTTTTTTTTTTTAGAATTTTTTTTCCACAGTATATATGCATGAGTAATTTTTTTAATAATATTATCCCTTGTGTTCATTTTTCCAAATTATCCCCCCTCCACTCCCTCCCCCTGATGACAGGTAATCCAATACATTTTACATGTGTTACAATATAACCTACATACAATATATGTGTGTAAATCCCATTTTCTTGTTGCACGTTAAGTATTAGATTCCGAAGGTGTAAGTAACCCGGGTAGATAGACAGTAGTGCTAACAATGTACATTCACTTCCCAGTGTTCCTTCTCTGGGTGTAGTTATTTCTGTCCATCATTGATCAACTGGAAGTGAGTTGGATCTTCTTTATGTTGAAGATATCCACTTCCATCAGAATACATCTTCATACAACATTGAAGTGTACAGCGATCTTCTGGTTCTGTTCATTTCACTCAGCATCAGTTGATGTAAGTCTCTCCAAGCCTCTCTGTATTCCTCCTGCTGGTCATTTCTTACAGAACAATAGTATTCCATAACCTTCATATACTATAATTTACCCAACCATTCTCCAATTGATGGGCATCCATTCAACTTCCAGTTTCTAGCCACTATGAAAAGAGCTGCCACAAACATTCTGGCACATACAGGTCCCTTTCCGCTCTTTAGTATTTCTTTGGGATATAAGCCCAATAGCAGCAATGCTGGATGAAAGGGTTTGATAATTTTTTGGGCATAGTTCCAAATTGCTCTCCAGAATGGCTGGATTCTTTCACAACTCCATCTGGGCTAATTTCCAACTCAACAGGGTTAGGAATGGTCCTGGATTCAACAGGTCCCATCTAGATAACAGAATCAAACTATTTTATCTTGATTCCCTGGGGCAGGTCTTTCCCAGAGGCAGGGTTCAAGGAGAATCTCTCCTTCAAGGAGCTTCTCAAGTGCTTTACCTCATGGCTCACCCCCAAAGTTAGAAAGAGAAAAAGAAAGCGTTATGGGGCTCCCCTCATCACTTATCACCCACTTTCACACACTCAACTACTCAATTTTACCCTGTATACTCAATAAAGCATCAGACTTTGTTATTTCTACATTTACAATATGCTCCATATGTATCCCTTTTATGCCCTGATTACCAATCTTGCCTAGACTATTGCAATAGCTTTTTAATTAAGCTTCTTATTTCAAGTTTCTCTCCACTCTAATCCATCTTTCAAACAATTACCAAAATTATTTTTCTAAATTATAAGTCTGACTGTGTCATCCTCATTTCCTTAATAAATTCCAGTTACAGGACCCAAAATTAAAAGTCCACTATTTGGAATATAAATCCCTTCAGAGCCTATCTAAATGTTTGACTTTGTTCACTTCACAAAAAATTTCACAGAATCTCAGAACTAGAAGAAAAAGTGGAAATCATTGAGTCTAATTCAGATCTTAGCAGAATCAAATCATTCTATCCTCACCACCAAATATACACATAATCATGTTATTACTGATAATTGGTCATGACTTCCCTCTTCCATCCACATAGCCTCATACATTCCTCATTATCATGGTCCTCTTGTCTTCAGCAATGTCTTGAAGTCTACACCTTTTCTTTTCCTTCTACCCCATTTCTAACTTACCTGTCCTGTGTCCTATCCTCCTAAGGTCTGTCTGAGCCCATCTAAGAGGTGACATGTGCCAGTGGTTTTGCAAACCGTTAGGTAATGATAGAGATGTCATGATTTAAGCAAAGGGGAAAGAAATCATAAATCAATAAGCTATGCCCAGGCTTGTATATCACCAACATCCAAAGGGCTGAGCTACAAAGGAAGATTGATTTAGAGGATTTAGAGAGATATATATCCATATCAGATAAGGAAATTAAAATTCATGGGGTAGTAGGGAATTATCTATTTGTCTGACCCACTTGATTTTAATCAATCATTTATAACATTTATTGAGCAATTTTTATGTGTAAGGAACTATTTATTCTAAGTACTAAAAGAAAAAACTGAAGGAATTTACATTCACCACATGTTATATATATATATATATATATTGGTATAGATATATCTATACCAATTCTATGCCTACACATACATCCAGAAACCTTAATCAACTGAAGACTAGGTGTTAAAAAAATTTCTACAAATATATAAATAAATTCTTAATAAATTCAAGAGAATTATATAAGGAGTTTGGGCTATTGGACAAAGGCAGATGATGAAACATCTTGTGATTGGCTGTAAAAATCACAGTCTCTGCATAAAAATAGACTGTCTAGCCATGTGTGAGTCAAGTAGTAAATGAGAATCATGGACAACTTTGAGAGGGAAGATTCTTGCTGAAGAGGTGATCTCAGAGGGGGAATGCTATATACTTAAGTATACAGAAATAAAAATATACAAAATGAAGTAATGATAATTTTTGAGAGTCATTAGAGCCTCTGGAGGAATCAGGAAGAATCTCATGAGGAAGTGGAATTTGACTTGAGCTTTGAAGGAAACTAAGGTTTCCATAAGGTAAAAGGGAAGAAAGGTACATTCCATGCATTAGGAATAGTCTATATAAACACAATGAGAAAAGAAATAGAATGCCTTTTGTGAAGAGCAGCAAGTGGATGTTTTTATATTATCAAGTCAGCACTATTTATTACATATTTGTTGTATGCCAGATATTGCTAAGTTCTGGGGACACAGAGAAAAGCAAAGATAGTTCCCACTTTTAAGAATGTCACAGTCTAATGGGGGAGACAACATGCAAGTGGACATATAGACAATACAGAGAGAGGATAACTTGGAAAAATCCTGAATGGAAAGTGAAAAAAAAGAGAATAATGTGTAGGAAAGTGGGGAAAGTAAGCCAGTGCCAAAAGGAGGTGTTCTTTTATTCTAGAAGTAAGAGGGAACTACTGGAATTTAGTGAACCGGGGAATGATATAGTTGGACCAGAGCTTTAGGAACATTACTTTGGTAACTGTGTGGAGGAAGGAGTCGACAAAGGAGAGACTTAAAACATGGGGACCAATTAGGAAGCTTTTACTACAATAAAGGCAAAAGACAATAATAATCTGAAGACAAATGGTGGCCAGCCTCATGAATGCAGAGAAGGCAGATGAAATTGCTGTTGAGAGGTAGGGAACAGTGGACAGCTCCAATATGGCGAGATTAAAAGTTCTGGGTAAAGAATTGATGAAAAAGAGTTGGGTTAAATTGAGATCATACAGTAGAGTTTGAATGACAAACTAAGGATTTGTGGCCTTATCTTGTAGGCAATGGAATTTTTAGATGAAACACTAAATTGGAAAATGCTTTAGGTAGGTAGGGTTTAAGGAAATATTAGATATGGAAGTTACTATTTACAAGGTAGGAGGACTTACTACAGTAGTTAAGTATCTGAATGAAATGAATGGCCATGGGGAGAGACTGATGAAAGGAAAAGAGAAAGAAGGAAGAGATTTGATAACTGGCAAGCTAAGGAGAGAAAGAAAACAAAGCAAGATAATTTGTTGTCATCTTAATAGCACATGCTAAGAAACTCCAGTTACTTAGCTTGCAATTAGAAAATTACACTCTAGATTAAATATCAATTAATGAAGAATTCATATTTTTAGCTTTTCAGCCAATATTGAGATTCAGTAATGCTTCAGGTAAATTAACATAGAAACCTGGAAGTGCCTTATTGCTGAAAATAATTGCCCCCTCTGGATTTGTAAATGAACTAGTAGAGCCAGAGGCAGCCTTACAAATAGTTAGTAGATATTCACTTTCATTGCATTGTTGCTGAAATCTTTTCAGCAATTTAATTAAATATTCATCGTTCACCAGGAAATACAATATCTCCTGCTATTTAAAATGTTAAGTTGGCCTTCTACAACTGAAAAATTCATTAGCCTTGACATTAATATATGGTATTTTCCTCTTCTCAGTCACTTTCCTGTAGTGCATATAGTCAGTGCAAAGATCATTGCTAATTCTTTTCTCATGACATGAATATTCTATGGTCTATCATGCACTAAGCACCATATATTAGATTTTGACCAAATTAGGATCTTGCTTTTGAAACATCCCATAATAGAGGGTGAGTTTTACATTGAGAAACCCAAATATGTGTGTATGTGTCTTTGTGTGTATATGTAAGATAAGAAAGTGCTAATAATGACAAACCTATTGCTCTATAAACATTGCTTGAGTTCTAGAGTAGACTAGAAGACTCAGAGAATGAAGTCATCATCAGACTGGAAGCTTGGTAGCTGATAAGCTAAAGTAATGATTTGTAATTATAATAATAATGGATATTTATATTATATCTTTGGGATTGCAAAGTACTAAATATCCATTATCTCATTTGAACCTCACAACATCCTTGAATACAAATGTATCATAAAATCATTGGATTAGAGTTCAAAGTGATAGAGGTAGATAACTAGATAGATAGTCAGATTAGATAAGTTTAATGTACTGTTCTGTTGACCTATCATCTCATTATCTCATTAGCATTTAGTAAGAATCTAACAGTTTAATATCCTTATTTTTCACTTGGAGAACATGAAATCCAGAGTAAAGCAACTTGTTCAAGTTCACAGAGGTAATGAATAGCTAGAAATTTTTCTTTCTTAAAATATTTTATCTTTTTCCCAATTTCATGTAAAAACATTTTTTAATATTTGTTTTTAAAATTTTTGAGTTCAAAATTTTCCGTTGTGTTCCCTTTCCTCCTCCTTCCCTGAGACAATAAACAATTTTATATAGGTCGTATATGTGTCATCATACAATTAAGACTTTATTATAGGATCACAATCTAATATAGATAGGTGGTGTGATGAAAAGAGTGCTGGACATGAGAACAGGAAAACTTGCATTACAATCCAGGTTTAGCTTGTGTGCTATAGAAAGAAAATATCAATCAACTACTCAAAGAACCTGTTCTCTGAGATTTTATAAATTAAATCATGGTGATATGTGCAAACAGATGTGGAGGACACAGACAGTAGAACAAAATAATTAAAAATAAACATGAATGGACATGCATTTCATAGAGTTCAAGTAGATGAATCCATACTAGAACTAAGTATGCAAAGATCTGCCTCCAAACTACCATATGCCTATAGAACAATGCTCAATGTCTTTCACTATCTTACCTATCTTTCTTGCCTTTTTATCATTCTCCCTTCTTATGATAACCAATCATGAAACTTGTCTCCAACACAATCACATCTACTCATCTTTCAATATTTCTAAACTCCCCTTTCTCCCTTCTTTGTGAAAGCTCCCAAGTTCTCCCTTCTCCTACAGACATAATCTACCTAACTCAAAGGCAATTACAACAGAATCAATGCAGGGGACATTGGGAATGCTGGTATCCTTCCCTTGCCTCACATTCACTCTCTGTCCCCTATTGCCTCACATTTATAGCAGGACCTCAGAATATAGACTCTGGCTCCATGATAATGATAAGCAAAAATTGCGTGACCTTCCTTTTCATTCCAAGCCTCAGTGGCTTACAAGATTTGTTGCAGATGTGAGGTGAGGAAAGGATTAAGGTAACAGTTGTTGGGAAGATAGAAATAACAAGATTTGATAAGAGGGAATCAATGGTGATCCAAGGCTGCAAATGTGAGTAAATGGCAGGCTAATGTTGCTTATGACAGAAATAGGAAAGTCTAAAAAACTTTCTGAGGAGTTTTGGAGGGAAGGAAGGAAGGAGAGAAGGAGGAAAGAAGGGAGAAAGGAAGAGAGGGAAGGAAGGAAGAGGGAGGGAGGAAGAAAGGAGGGAAGGGAAGGAGGGAGGGAGAGAAAGACAAAGGAAGGAAGGAAAGAAGGAAAGAAGGAAGAAAGGAAGGAAGGAAAAAAGGAAGGGAAGGAAGGAAGGAAGGAAGGAAGGAAGGAAGGAAGGAAGGAAGGAAGGAAGGAAGGAAGGAAGGAAGGAAGGAAGGAAGGAAGGTGTAGAGGGCCACAGATAGTGGGGAACTCTGAGTGAGGTATAAGACCCTTCAGCCCAGAGGACACCTGCTAAAAATATCTGGTTTGACTCCCTGTTTTCCCTATGGAATTTCTCACCTCCCTCCCTGAGAAATCAGGGAGGGTGTGACCACCTGTGTTCTACTTGAAGCAAGGGTACTTACAGCAGTGTGCTTACTCAGTGTGATTGATGAGATAATGGTTCTCTAGTGGATATATACTTAATGTGATGTAATGATGTAATCAGACTGAGGTATTTAAGGACTGAGAGGACTGGAGACTAGAGATCAAGCTTGATCTCAGACTCAGACTCAGACTCTGACACAGACACAGAGGGGACACAGATGAGGACTCGGACACAGAATTTTGTCTGACGGAGACAGAAGCAGAAATCCTCCTGGTGGCTCTCCTGCCTTCATCACTCCTCCACCTAACAGAATGTCTGGGTTAGCTTTCCAAAGGACGGGCCTTGTTCTCAGTCGGATAGACACCAGGAGAATGATCAAGAATAGAGTCTAGAGTCTTTATTCTAGCCCAGTCTTGATCTTAATGCAGGAGGCAGGAGAGTCACCATGAGGCTGGTCAAAGATATAATGTCTGCCTTCCAATCCTTCTTAGCTTTATATACCTTATTGTAATAACATCATTACAGCATACTGATTATGTGTGAACTAGAGAACTATTACATCATCATATTAAGTACTAAATATATATGTGGCCTAGAGAACCATTATCTCATCAGTTCCACTGAGTTAACACCTTGCTTCAAGTATACCTCTCCAGAGATCAGGCTCTCTACAACCTAAGACCAAAGCTTGTCCAGAGATTATATAACATAATGTCTATCTTCCTAGAAGCAGCTAAGTAATTCTACTACTCATCTGGGAGATAAGAAGACCTGAGTTAAGGTCCAGCCGTTATGTAATATAAAATATAAATTACATGTAATATATTAATATTGAGATCAAACATTGATTTTGTATTTTATTACACTCTGTGATTTCCTATAGCTAAAGTCTTATAACTCTTCAAGTCAAAGATCTTTTTCTCTGAACTGAGTTCAGAACTTCAGCTGACTTGTAATGAGTTAAGTTTAGAAATTTAATACCCCATTATTCAATGTTCTTTTCTTATCTCAAGGAAATCTGCTATCCTTAAGGAATATAGGTAGACAATTGAGAGTCTGGTCCAATACCTGTATACCACCAAGTTATTCTCCAAGAATGTCTAATCCACTATCTGTGATTTTGCAGGTGGACTCAAATAATGAACATTTGTTAGTGGCAGGAGGGAAGAAGGGGTTATTGTTAGTTTCTCATTTCCAACGTCTAATCAATAATATTATTCCCCAAGTCTCAATTATATAATCAATCCAACTTCTCCATCCCATAATAACCAGCCCTATAACTATTTATATTATTTCCTTACCTATTCTATTCTGTTCTTTGACCTAATCTTATAAAAAGAAGCTGTCTTAATCTAGAGATCTTTGACTAACTGAGGCAGAGCCACTGAACTACTATATTAACAGCTATGTCTCCTGCTAATAAATTATCTTGCTCAAAAAAAAATATGCCTCAGTCTACTTTTGTTGAATTTCATTCACAACTATATATGTGTGTAATACATATAAATATATGTATATATACATTCATATATGTATGTGTATGTGTGTGTTTGTGTATGTATATTTATATTGTGTATATATGCATGTATATGTTAGGTTTGGGTACCAGCATCCTAGAATAGATGCAACAGGAAACTTCTCATCTACTCCCATTTTACCAAATTCCAGGGACTTTAGCAAAGCAATAATTCTGAATTTTCTCCTTCCCCTCTATCTCCTTTTCCCTTCAATTTTTCTGAAAATGTTCCCTTCCTCCCCCCACCCCATTCTAACCCTTAGAAGAAAAGTCATTCATCCCCCCTCCTCTCTGGATCTTGAGCCAATCCTCTTTTTCTCCAAAATAATGGTCCTAAACTTCTCTAACTCTCTTTTCCCCACTTCCCCCAACTCTAGCCCCCTTACTATGGGATAGATATTACTCTGATGAGCAAAGAACCATCAACTGCAATTCCTTCAGTTAGATAGAAAAAAAAACAACTAGACATTGCTATCTGCCCTCCTACTGAACCTGAGGGACTGATGGGCCTTTTCTTTTCTGTCTTGCAGCTGGATCCACCTATTTGCCTTGTCTTTCCCAAATAGAACTGAGCTCCTTGAGAGTGAGATATATTTCATTCTTCTATTTGTATCCTCACTGCTAGCACAGTACTTGATAACAAGTAAATAATAATCACTTTTCATTCATTCACACACAGAATTGGGGATCATCCATACCCACATGATAATTTTGCCCCGTGGGAGCTGCAGAGGTCACTAAGTGAGATAGTATATAGGGAAAAGAGAATCCAGGATGGAGCCATGGGGGATCATTACAGTGAAATTCATGCTATGGATAATGGGTCAGAAAGAAGAAGCAGTCAGATAGATAAGAGGAGAACCAAGAGAGAGCAATAATAGGAAAACATAGAGCTTGAATCTAGAATGAACAAAGGGTATTAAATAGTGTCAAAGGCTACAGAGATCAAGAAGGATTAGAATTGAAAAAATGCCTTTAGATTTGGCAAATAAGAGATCACTGATAACTTTGGAGAGAGCAGATTCAATTGAGTGACGAGTTGAGATGCAGTATTACAAAGGGTTGAGATGTGAACATGAGGAAAGCTGTAGACAATGCATTACAAAGGTATTTTTCTAGTAAGACCTCTAAAATATATTTTGGCTCTAATAATTGGTTAATCTGTATTGTAAGAACATGAAGGCCAAAGAGGATCTTCACTCAATTAGATGGGAGATGTCAAATGACTTTGAAATCCCATACCACTCTTTATGAACCTGGAAAGGTAATAGATGCTATTATTATAATTCTACAAATGTATGAACTATATTGAATAAAGAATTTCAAATGAAAATCATTTCATATTCTCTAATGTAATCAGTACTGTTAAAAACAAAACAAACAAAAAATTATTTTCCTTTACCATGCTTCTGGGTCTTTCTGTGGACTTTCCATTCTAGATTGCAGTTAATAGGAGATTTCATTACTCATGAAGGAAATTCAGCAATTCAAGAGAAGCAGATTATAGAACAAATCATGCATCAATTATGCACAATGTAGAGCAAAATATAAAATAATTGATTGGCATCCAGCCTCTTTCTGGGCATTAATAAAGCTTAATCTTTGAATATAGATACTGAACAGGTCTTCAGCAATTACTAGTAGGCACTACTGATGAAAATGTACTTATGCAGAATAATTTAATTTGGAGAATATGCTACTGAAATAATTTGTCACATTGCATTAGGTTAGCACAGTGCCCTGGATAGAAATTATCATAGAACTCAATTGTCTGAACCCAATCTTAGTGCAGACATTATCTTATTCACTTAGAATTAAGAGAATGACAGATTAATTAAATGCCTTACTTGTGACTGCTGAAACCAAAGAAGAAAAATTACTCATGAAAGTCTTAGGGTTTTACGGTATGGCAGTAAGAATTCTAATATGGTGGCGTGTATCTATAAATGATCTCTTTTAAGGATATGCTAGTAATAATAATAACAAGAACTAACATTTATGTAACACTTACTATGGGCAAGGCACTATGGTAAGCACTTTACAATAATTATCTCATTTGATCCGATGAATATTACCAAATAGAGACTAAGATTCTAAAAGCTAGGTTAAGTGATGCCTATACCTTTTTTTATCCTGCAGAAAATAGGCTGGCCCTAGGACACAATTAATGTTGATGGACTGAGACATATTCTCTAAAAAGGCATACATACACGTGACTAGAAATGTCTAATATGATGAAAAAGCTCTGGACTTCAAATAAAAAGATCTGAGTTCATATATATCAATATATATCTTGGAAACAGAATGCATTATCCTCCCAAACCCTTAACCTAGCTAATAATGTGTGTGTGTGTGTGTGTGTGTGTGTGTGTGTGTGTGTGTGTGTATTACTTTTCAGCAGCCCTTGGCAGATAAATTAATGTATTCTAGTGGGGGAGATATTTTTGGTCACATATGCTATTTTATACTCATGAAATCACATTATGTGGATTATATTGCATTGAGCTAGAAGAGAGCTGAGAGATCTAGTCCAAATTTCTCTATTAGATGAGAATTCCGAAGCTGAGAAAGGTAACTATGCAAGGTCACACAGGTAGCAAATAACAGAGTCGGGGTTCAACCTAGGTCCTCTGATTTCAGATCGTGCTTTTTCCACTATGCTTATTTGTTCATATATTCAGAATTAATAGCAACATTGTGCCAGGAACTGTGACAAGTATTTTATAAGTATTATCTTATTTGATTCTCATGACAACAGCATCAATAGTATGATTCTATTTACATTAATAGAGCACTCACCATGTCCAGGTACTGTATAAGTGCTTTACAATTATTAAATTTGATCCTTCTCATAACCTTGAGAGATAAATGATGTTATTCCCCATTTGACAGATGAGGAAACTGAGGCAAAGAAAGGTTAAATGATGTACCCAGGATCACACAGACTTCAGGCTCAAAGTTCTATTTATTGAGTCACAGCTAGGAGACACAGTGGGTAGAGATCTCGACCTGAGGTCAAGAAGACAAGTCCAAATATGTGATTCTGGTAAGTTACTTAACTTCTGAATGCCTCAGTGTTCTCATCTGTGAAATAGGGTTAATATTAGCATTTATCTTCAAGTAATACAATGAGAACTAAGGAGATATTTATATGATGCTTTGTAAAACTTAAAAGCATTACATAAATGCTAGATATTATTATTACTCAGAAGCCTCATACATGTTTGTCAGGCATGATAGCAACTATCAAACAGCATCACCAAAAAATGAAATCAACTATTTTTTAGCAGGCAAACACATACTAATTATGAACATGGAAGTAATTTCTGAATAACTTGTTTATATAGTCTGATCATTAACCAGTTAAAGTGAAGAATGAAGTCAAGCCACCTTAAAAAAAACAAAAAACACAAAAGATTCTTCATTATAAGATGTATGCTTGTTAAAAATGTGTGCAATTATGAGAACACCTACTCCCACAAACTATTCATGAAGACACTGGTACCAAAAAAAAATGCATAATGATTTAGACGGTGGGTTTTATTACCATCATTTATTATAGAAGTCCATTTTATATAGACAGCCTGAGGTAGTCAAAAGCAGTATCCTTGCTAACTGGAAACACAGTCAAGGACAGCATCATTTTGGGGTATAACATGACATCATCTACCAAACTGAACAGAAAGAATATTCTCTCTTTGCTGCTCTTCCTCTTAGCAGCTTCCTTTTATGTATTATCTGTCCCCATCAGGATATCTCCTTAAAGACAAAAAGCCACTTTCTGCTAGTATTTGCGTGACACAAAGTTAACTTCATAAATGTCTGTTGAGTTGACTTAACATCTTTTTGTAAAAATGACAGAGAGGAATGTGTAGAGGTCTTCAGATTTCTTTCTTTCTGATTTTTTTTTTCCTGAGCCTGGGAATAAGTGACTTGCCCAGGGTCACACAGCTAGGAAGTGTTAAGTGTCTGAGGGTAGATTTGAACTCAGGTCCTCCTGACTTCAGGGTTGGTGCTCTATTCACTACGCCATCCCATCTGCTCAAGGTCTTCAGATTTCTAAAATTAATCTCATCTTCATAGACATGCTAATGACTGAAAAGTATAGAGAATACAAGATCTACACCTAAATCATTATATGTTTTGGGGGATGCTAGTGTTTTGTTGGAATAGTTTTGTGAAAGTAGAGCTGTTAATAATCACTATTGAGCTATACTTAGTCTTTATATCTGAGTAGATGATAAAGTCTTGCCACATTTTTTTGGACACTTTTATTAGTTGAATTTGAAGATTTGTTGCTGTTTGTTGGTCGTCCTCCCTTTTCCCCTTCCGACCCCCAATATTAAACTGTGAAGTTTATAATGTGTTTAAACTATGGGTGAATCTTAGACTTAGTTTGCATGTTCAGTTAATTAGTCTCTATACATTTTGTTTGATTCTATTTTTTTTTCCTCTCTCAGGGCTTTTACAAAAAAAAAAATTGCATCTTCTGAACTTTTTTTGTCTGAGGTGAAAGTTTTTTTTTTTTTTTATTAATGGACAATGCTGAGATAATTCAATCACTACATTAAACACTTGACTGTGAAGCAAAGCAGAGAAAATTCTGTGGGGCTATTTTTTAATAGCTTTGAGGAGCTACATGACAGTCGAATGCCAGTGTCAGAAAGATTCATCATATTCTTTGACCCCTGTTTGTTTATACTCCTTTCCCTCTCTTTCTTCAAGAAGGAAGTTAATCTTAGTGACTTCAGCCCATGCATTAAATAGGAAACAATAAATGTGTATAATTCATATTTTTCTAAAGAACACTTAAAACTTTTGCTACAAGTTGTGTACAGAACTGGTCTATGTACATGAACAGAGAATCACAAGTTTTGTTTTGGCACTTTTTATTCATCTTTTTACTTAGTTGTACAGTACTTCCAAATTCAGAATGAAAGTAAAGCTGTTCTGTATTGAACCATCTAAGCAATAAAATGTTATATTTCAAAATCACACACACACACACAAAAGAAAGTAGAGCTGTTATAATTGCACACATCTTTAACAAGCACAGATCTTATAAAGATAAGAATCTTTTTGAACTTGACTATTCAAAAATAATTTGGCACAAAAGAAACAAACCTGACCTTAAAGATTCTTCTTCAAAAGTTCATTTTTCACATATAAGTTTAAATTATATGAAATTCTTTGATTTAGTCACAGATAAGACTTTATTCAGTGATCTTCCAATAGTTTGTACTCCATTTATTCTCTTCATTCACTTCCCACCAGAACTTTGAAATCTGGGCTTTGGTATGTGAGTTTTTTCTTTTGCTTGTCCAGAATCAGGCTTCCATGGCACTTTTAAACCATACCACCTTGCTGCTATGGACATAACCCATTCTCCTTCCACTATAGTTCTTTATCTATTGTCTTTCCCTCACTAAAATGTAAACACCTTGAGAGCAGGTATTGTCTTACTAGTATTTTTATCTTCAGATTTTAGCATGTTCTCTGCCATATAGTAAGCATTTAGTAAATGCTTTATCAAATTTCATGGATGTTTCCTGAAATATTTCATTTATGTATGTATATATCTATGTGCCTATCCATTTATCAATATGTCAAATTTATATGTAATATATACACATACTTGTATTTATGTGTGTACACATATAATATACATACATGTTATACAAACAGTGAAGAATGGACAATGAGTTAGGCCTACAATTTTGAAAATTATTTATATCCTTTGACTACTTGTCTATTGGGGTATGGATCTTGGTCTTAGGTATTTGTGTCAATCTGATTTTATCAGTGGTATTTGATGTAAAATTTTATTCACTTTACAAACATCTTTTCTAAATCTCTTTTTTGTTATTTTACTAATTCAAAAGCTTAAAAAACAGATAGTGAAAATACTATTCTTTATCTTTTTTTGATCTTTCTTGTCTCTATAAAAATAATTTAATTCAATTAATTCATGTGTAATAAGCCAGATAACATTTCTTAAGGAAAACCTCCCCATTTGACAAAAACTGCTGGAAAAACTAAAAGTTTAGCAGAAATTACATTTTGATCTCTCTTACACTATATACCAAAATAAGCTAAAATTATATGCATGATCTGAATATTAATGGTCACATCTTTTTTTTTAAATTAGAAAAGACACAGATAGGAAACCTTTCTTAGCATTGGTTAGAGAGAGAATTCTTAACTGAAACAAAGGATAGGGAAATCACAAAGGATAACTAAATTTTAATTACATGAAAATTAAAAGTATACTAACAAAATAAATGCAACTAAGTTCAGAAAAGAAGCTGTTGATTGAGGAAATGATCTTTGCACCAAAAATTTCTTTTATGGATTGGATAATTCAAATATGTAAGACCAAAACCATTACCCAGTGGATAAGTGGTCCAAGGCTAGGAAGAAGCAAGTTCTCAAAAGAATTTCAAACTAGTAATGAACACACAAAGAATGCTCCAAATCACTAATAGTGGAAGAAATACAGATCAAAACACCACTGAGTTTTTTACTGAATACCCAGAAAATTGGCAAAGCTAACAAAATTTGAAAAGAGTTAGTACTAGCGAGCTGCACTATTATTGGGAAAGCTATTATTTGAACCAACCTTTCTGGAAATCCATTTGGAATTGTTTAAAAAATTACTAATATGTGACTTAAACCACTAGACATGTATGCTAAAGAAGACAAAGACATAAAGGTCCCCTATATCCATATTTATGTAGCAACATTTTTGTTGTAGCAAAGAGCTACAAATTAGGTGTATGTTGATTTGGGATTGACTAAAGAAATTGTTTTACATGAATATTACTATGCTGTCAGAAGTGATGAATATAAGAATATGCAGAAGCATGCTTAGACACAAACTAGTGTAAAGTGAAATAAATAGAATCAGGAAAGTAATATGCTTGGGGTCTATTATAATATAAATGGAAAAAACATTAGAAACCAAAATTAAACTTCCTCTTCCTTTTTTTCCACGAGGTAGGAGACTTTGAAAATGGAATAACATATATGTTGGTTAAGTTTGTTAAACTGATTTCTTCCCTCTTTTATCTTTGTCATTCTTTGTTTTAAATGGCTCTCTAGGAGATAATGTGTGGGAACATATTAGCAAATAAATGTAGAAACCAAAAATTTCCCCCCAAAAAAGAATTCTCTCCCACTCAAAGTGGTTAAATATAACCTCATTCTTTTCTATTGTGTGTGTGTGTGTGTGTGTGTGTGTGTGTGTGTGTGTAGGGAGACATTTTATTTTTAGGCTGTGTATCCATTTTGAGTTTACTGGAGTATATGATGTAAGATGTTGATCTAAATGTAATTTCTGCTAAATTGCTTCTTAGTTTTCCCAGCAAATATTATTTTTAAAAAAGTGAGTCTTTACATGAGTAATTTATGTTTTGGGGTTTATAAAATAGTGGCCTAGTGGTTTTTTGACTGCTTCTGTTTCTTCTTGATCTATCAGCAGTTCTAAAAATATAGACCCCTGGAGATCCCCAAAACTCTTTCAGGGAATCTAAGAGGTCAAAACTATTTTTTAACAATACCAAGAAATTTTTATATTGTAATATAATAAATGTCAATAGGGACAGCTAGGTGGTACAGTTATCAGAGTGCCAGAATCAGGAAGACATATTTTTCTTAATACTTAATAGCTATAGGATTCTGGGCAAGTCATTTAACCCTATTGGCTTCGATTTCCTTTTCTTTAAAATGAATTGGAGAAGGAAATGGCAAACCATTCTAGTATCTTTGTCAAGAATATCCCAAGTAGGGTCATGAAGTGTCAAACAACTGAAACAACTTAAAAGTATCACTAGATATAACACACATTTAAAAAAGAAGAAGAAGAAGAAGAAGAAGAAGAAGAAGAAGAAGAAGAAGAAGAAGAAGAAGAAGAAGAAGAAGAAGAAGAAGAAGAAGAAGAAGAAGAAGAAGAAGAAGAAGAAGAAGAAGAAGAAGAAGAAGAAAGAAGAAGAAGAAGAAAGAAGAAGAAGAAAGAAGAAGAAGAAGAAGAAAGAAGAAGAAGAAGAAGAAAGAAGAAGAAGAAGAAGAAGAAGAAGAAGAAGAAAGAAGAAGAAGAAGAAGAAAGAAGAAGAAGAAGAAGAAGAAGAAGAAGAAGAAGAAGAAGAAGAAGAAGAAGAAGAAGAAGAAGAAGAAGAAGAAGAAGAAGAAGAAGAAGAAGAAAGAAGAAGAAGCTTTGAGTTCTCAGAGTAAAAAGAAATTTTAAGACCAAAAAGCTTGAAAACTGCTGATGTAGTGTGTTCCATTGAGGAGTGTTTCTATTGTTTTTGGAAGGGGATAAAGATTAGGTAGTTTTAATGCCTTTGCTGCTCTTCACCAGCTAGAAACAACTAAAGTGGACATCATTAACCATTAAGACCATTAAGGAGGTGGCCCAGTTAACATCAAAAATTCTATACTTAACCTTCCACATGAACAAAAGTCATTCCCATCAAGAAGGTCCCCAACAAAATCACATTATATCTTACGTTTCTGATGATGTGCATTCACAGAAGCCTTTTGAGAAGTATCACCATTAAAACTGCAGGAATAAGAAAGAGAAAGGAGGAATAATTATGTCCCTGATGGCTCCACTTTGGATCAGGATATTATTGAAGTGGCCCCTGATACCAGAGAAATTTTAAAACTTCTGAACTTTGACAATCGGTATAGCTAAGTTACCCTGTCTACTGTTAAGATGAACTTTAAAACACCAAGAGGAACTGTTTAATATTTCCTTTTGCCATCTTTGGGGCAACGAGGTGACACAGCACATAGAGTGGTGGGCTTGGAGTCAGGAAGACCTGAGTTCATTTACTATTTAGACACTTACCAACTGTGTAAATCTGGGCAAATCACTGTATTTGCCTCAATTTCCTTATCTGTAAAATGATCTGGAGAAGAAAATGGCAAACCACTCCAGTAAATTTGCCATGAAAACTTCACATTGGATCATGAAGAACTGAACACAATTAAAATGAATTCTTTAGGTTGATTAATATTTTTTTAGATTTATCAACTCTTGGAGAGTAAGGCTTGGGTACTCTGTAATCTGGGTTATTGCGAGGAGCACCTACATGGATCTACTCATGGCTCCTTGAAGTTTTGAAGGCTGAATTAAAAGGTTGGAATATATAGGTTTAAGCATAGATATTTAAGTATTTTTCCTGATTTACAAAAAATACCCTGAATTTTGTATCAACATCTGAAGGGTTATTATTTTTAGGAAGTCTGAGATGGCATATGAGTGATTATTTAAACCCCTTATGTGGGAGGAAAAATAGTGAGGAAAGGATTCTGCTATAGCAATTGGGAGAGATCATTTTTAACTGTATCACATTTTAAAATTCATGGAATATATTTTTGTCCTGACAACTTGGTTCAAAATGAATATTGCTTCTGGTGTTGTTTTGAATAATGACATCGCTTTACTGGAAGCTCTGTAGTGTTTCTGTAAATCTAAGGGCACCTTCTTTCTCATTTCCCACTCAAAGTCATACTGAAAAAAATGAAACTGGTTTTTATACTTAATGATGGAATTAAAATGTAGGCACAGAATAGCTCAGCAAAATGGGGCAGAGAACTTGGAGTCAGAAGGTACTTCGTAGCTCTGTAACCTTGGAAAATTTATTTGACTATAAGGCTTCAGTTTACATATACAAAAATGGGGGAATAATGATACCTCAAAAAAATATATATATCCAAAGATTTATATATATATATATATATATATATATATATATATATATATATATATGTGTGTGTGTGTGTGTGTGTGTATGTGTTGTATACATGTATATGATACAATATACATAACATATATATTGTATATGTAAATATCTAATGCATACATATACATAAATATGTGTGCAACTATGTGTGTGTACATACACATACCATATAGGTACCTAGGTAGTGCAATGGATATAGAGCACTAGGTCTGGAGTTAGGAATAGCTAAGTTCAAATACGGTCTCAGACATTTACTAGCTGTGTGATCCTGGACAAATCACTTAACCCTGTTTGTCTCTGATTCCTCATGTGTAAAATGAGCTGAAGCTGCAAATGGCAAACCATTCTAAGATCTTTGTCAAAAAATTCCTAAATGGCGTCATGAAGTCAGACAACTGAAATGACTGAAGAAAAATGTACAATATCATATATATAAATTAATTACATCAGTACAATATATACATATATAATACATATACATATATATACAATATTTAAATATATAATACAGTATATAAATTGAAGCTATTGTTATGTACATGAGCCAACTATCTCTGAGCAAAATTATATTTTATACCTAATGGGCAATGAGACAAAGTATCAGACTCGAAGCCAGAAAGGTCTGAATTCAAATCCTACTTCATATGTTTACTATTTGTGTTCCAATGGGAAAAGTACTTCCCTTCTGCTTAGTTTCCTTTTCTGTAAAAGAGGATTATAATACTATCTATCTCCCTGGGTTGTTGTGAGGATTAAATGAGATAGCATGCTTATAATTTTTTTACAATTTAAAAGGACTATGTAAATGATACTATTGTTAAGATTGTTAAACCACAAATTTTGAGCTAGAAGGACAGTGGAAGTCATATAGTTCAACCTCTTTTAGTTAAGTGCTTTGCAGATTTCATTATTTAATTATTATTATGATTAATTCATTGATTTAGAGTTGGGAGAGATTTTAGAAGCCATGTGTAATTCCTTTAAGAAAGAAACAGGTTAAGAGGCCAAATAGGTTTTCCAGTATGGTGAAAGGAATAAATGGCAGCCAGGAGTTGCATTTAGTCAAATCAACAAGCAATCAATAAACATTTTACTAAAGGCTACTGTGTACGAACATTGTGTTAAGTGCTAAGGATGATACAAAAAGAGGCAAAAAATGGTACCTGCTCTCAAGGAGTTTATATTCTAAAGGTTTCTTATAGAAAGTTGGATTTTTGTTGGGACGTAAGGGAAGAAAAGGGTTAACTGGAGCAGAAGGATCCATACATGGAGGATAGACAGAGAAATGCTCAGAGCAAAGAAATGCAGTGTCTTTTCAGTGGAATGACTAGGAGGCCAGTAGACTGAAGAGTATGTATTTGGGAGTAAGGTGTAAGAAGACTAGAAAGGTAGGGAGGAAGATTGGTTATGAAAGATCTTAAATTCCAAAATGTTCTCCTGGAGAGAACAGCGAGTCACTTACTGAGTGAGGGTAGGGAAGGGCAATATGATCAGAGTTATACTTTTTTTTGAGTAGTTATAATTTTAATATCTCTTTTTCCCCATTGCTAATAGTGTTTTATTTTTCCAAATACATATAAAGATAGTTTTCAATATTCATTTTTGTAAAACTTTGGTTTCTCTCTTCCTTTCCTCCGATAATTAATATATGCAGTTCTTTTACATATATTTCCATATTTGTCATGTTGAGCAAGAAAAATCAAGCCAAAAGGAAAAAACCATTAAAAAGCAAACAAATAACAACAAAAAATCTTGTTGATTGATTTCATACTTAAAATTATTATATTCAACCTTAGTCTTCTCTTGACTGTCTTGATTTAATTTTCTTCCCCCTTGGGTTTTATTTTCTAGAAGTATCATAGTACAGAGGGAAAAAACCCAACAATCTTAAACTGAAAGTCAGAACACTTGGATTAAAGTCCCAGGTTTTTTTTTTTCTTTTTGGGAGGGTAAGAGGACTAGCTTACAATGGTTCAGCCGTTAAACCTCTGTAAGGCTACATTTCTTCATCTATTAAGGAAATGATAAAACGTGAGCTATTTACTCCCTGAATAAGTCTAAGGATCAGATGAATTACACTACAGACTTAAGCAGATGGTTCAAATGTTAGGTCATTTCAGTCATGTCTGACTCTTCATCAACCCATTTGGGTTTTTCTTGGCAAAGATATGGGAGTGGTTTGCCATTTCCTTCTCCAACTATTTTACAGAAGAAGATACTGAGGCAAACAGGGTTACATGATTTGCCCAGGATTACACAGCTAGTGAATTCAGGTCCTTCTTACTCCAGGACAGCCTCCTCTATCCACTGTGGCTGACCCACGCTGGCTCACTTGCATTTGTCTCTTCTATTTTACGCATTTTTCTTTTGAAATTCACAAAAATCTCTTAAAATATCGGTATCTCCATTTAATAAGAGACCCTGAAAATTAAGTGACTTTTCCACTTTTCCAAAGTTACATAGCTATAAAGTAGCAGAGTTTAAATTTGGATCCAAATCTTTTGTCTTCAGGTCCAGTACCCCATACACATGCCATGCATACTGCCTACATGTCATTTGAAATCCTTTTATTTTGTGATATGTCTTGTAATGGAAAGAGAAAGAAATCCTTAGATTTATAGTGACCTCCTGTAACTTCCAGTCAATCTATTTAATTCTTCAAAATTATACTAAAAGCATATTCATTTGATTCACTTTTGTCTATGAAAATACATACTATTGTTTTTGCAGACTAATTTGGCATTTATCTGTAGGTATTTCCTTTAGATGTTTCTCACCATAATTAAGTATAATGCTGAAAAATTAGCATCTGAAGGTCACACTAATTACCATTATTATCAATTGGGATTATCTGATTTTTTTTTCTGTTTTATAGATTTGGGGAGAATTATTCATTTGATAAAGAATACTCATATATCTGTAGTGCCTTGATAATGTAGAAAGCTAAAATATAATCATCCTCCGCAACAATATGCCACATAGAAACAGCTGTGATTTTTCTAAAACTGGACAAATTCCTAAATCTTGAAACATCACATTTTAGATTTGTAGAATAGATAGGATGGTTGTTGTCTAATATAAATGTCAGTGGACCGCATGTGGCACAGACACATATGTGATCTGGGTCTGCCCCAGCTGTCTCCATGGACAACTATGATTTCTACCTTTGTGTGCCATAGGAGGATGTAGGGAGCAGGAGAAGGATTGTGTCAGCACTATCCACCACCTAACCGGGGAAGATCTAAGGGATCTAAGACCTCCTGGTTTGTGTTTAATTGTTCTTTCATTCTATCTTCAAGAGAAGGAGCTAGAATTGGGATAGAATTATCAGGAACTATCAGAACTATCAGCCAACCTGTTTGTTGAGGTAAACAGTCAAATGAAATAGAAGTTACATGACTTAGGAGGCCAGAAGAGTAAATGAGCTCTTCAGATGTGAAGATAAAATTCACTTCAGTCCAAACTAGGAAAGAATAATGAAGTGGGGCAGTGCTAATGCTGGAATCAGAAAGATCTTAGTTCAAAGCTGGTCCCAGAAACTGGACAAGTCACCCAATCTCTCTTTAATTCAGTTTCAAATGAATATAATAACAGTCAAATTCTTTCTTTCTTTCTTTTTTTCCCCTGAGGCACTTGGGGTTAAGTGACTTGTCCAGGATCACACAGATAGGAAGTGTTAAGTGTCTGAGGCCGGATTTGGACTCAGGTCCTCTTGACTTCAGGGCTGATGCTCTATCCACTGCACCACCTAGCTGCCCAAATATAATAACAGCATCCACCTCTCAGTTATTGTGAAGATCCATTGAAATAATAATATTTAACTGCTTCGCATGATGTCTGGCACATAGTAAGCACTATATAAATGTTAGTTATTATTGCAATCCTAAAAAAAATTGCATTCTTTTTAAATTTGAGTTCCAAATTCTCTCCCTCCATTTGAGAAGACAAGAAATGTGATATATTATCTCATGAAAAACCTATTTACATATTAGCTACATTTATTTAAAAGCAAAGAAAGTAAGAAAATTATATTTCAATTTGTACTAAGAGTTCACTAGTTCTTTCTCTGGAGATGGATAGTATTTTTTTCTTACCATAAGTCCTTCTAATTGTTTTGGATCACTGTTATTCATCAGAGTAGCAAATTCTTTCAGGCTTGATCATCATTACAACATTATTGTTAACTATATACAATAATGTCTTGATTCTTATCACTTCACTTTCCATAAGTTCATGTAAGTTTTTCCAGGTTTTTCTGAGACCACCCTCCTCATCATAATAATATTGCATCAAAATTATACATCACAACTTGTCCAGCCATTCCCTAATTAATGCACATCTCAATTTTCAATTCTTTGCCACCATAAAAAGTTGTTATATTTTGGGACATATAGGTCCTTTGCCTTTTTCTTTGATCTTTTTGGGATACAAATCTAGTAGTGTTATTTCTGAGTTAAAGGGTATAACCCTTTGGGCATCATTCCAAAATGTTGCCCAGAATGGTTGGACCAGTTCACTACTCCACCAAAAATTTATCAGTGTATCTATTTTTCCCATATCCTCTCTAGCATTTGTCATTGCTGATAGATGTGAGGTGATACCTCGGATTATTTTAATTTGTATTTTTTCTAAATAGTAGTGATTTAGAGCATTTTATATGAAGAAAGATAGCTTCGATTTCTTCTGAAAACTGTTCATATCATTTGACTGTTTTTAAATTGGAGAATGGTTCTTATTTTTATAAATTTTACTCAGATCTACATTTAGTATCTCTTTGAAAAAACCTTTATCAGAGAAATTTGCTGTAAATTTTTTTAATATTACTTCATTGTCTATGATCTTTTTTAACAAAATGTAGTTTTCTTGATGATCTCTTTTAATTAGATCTATTTTTGATTTGGCTTTGCCTGAGATCATGATTGTTACCCCTACTTTTTTTTTTTTACTTCAGCTGAAGCATAAAAATTTATTTTAACTCTTATTTGTATCTTGGTTTTAAGTGTGTCTCTTGCAAACAATATATCATTGACTTCTAGTTTCTAAACCATTTTTCTATTTGCTTCTGTTTTATAGGTAAGCTCATTTTATTCATACTCAGAGTTATGCTTACTATATATTTCCCTCCATTCTATTTTCTTGTGTTTATTCTTCCTTTTTTCTTTTGACCCTGTCCCTCTTCAAAAAGACTATTTTGTTTCCAACCACTACCTCTGTTATTCAACTTTCCCTTTTATCATGACCCCATTTCTATTGTCCTCTTACCTTTTCATTTCTCTACTGGGTAAGTTAAATCTCCATAACCAACGGAATGTGTATCTATATTCTTCCCTCTTTAAACCAGTTGCAATGCAAGTGAAGCTCAAGTGTCCATTCCCTCCATTTTTCCTTCTACTGTAAAAACCTTTCCTGTTAAAACAAACAAACAAACAAAAAAAACCAACTTCTTTTATGTGAGAAAAAATTTCCCCATTCTATCTCTTCCTTTCTCCTTCTCTCAGTGCACCCTTCTTTCTCACCTCTTCATTTTTTGGGAGATCATTCCAACATAATCAACTCCCAATCATGGCTTCTGCCCACATAAACTCTTTTTGACTGACTCAAAAATGATAACATTCTTAGGAGTTACATGTATCATCTTTCCATATAGGAATATAAGGATTTTAATCTACTGAGTTTTCATGATTTTATGCTTTTTATGCTTCTACTGGGTCTTGTGTTTGAATGTCAAATTTTCTGTTCAGCTCTGATCTTTTTATGAGATATTCTTGAGTCCTCTAGTTCATTAAGTATCCACTTTTCCCCCTGAAGGATTATACTCAGTTTTGCTAGGTAGGCTAATCTGGGTTGTAATTCTAGCTCTTCCAGAATATCATATTCTAAGTCCTCTGTGATCCTGACTATGGTTTCATGATATTTGAATTGTTTCTTTCTGGCTACTTATAATATTTTCTCTTTGACCTGGGAGCATGTCCACAATACCTTGAACAGAATAAGCAAGTAAATGATGGTTAACTAACAAAGCAAAACTTTCTAGCAATAACAATAATGTTATCAGTAAGCCTACATAAAAAAATTCAAGATTTACTATAAAGATTAGTATGGGAGCTGCTAGGATAGAGCACCAGCCCTGAAGTCAGGAGGACCCGAGTTCAAATCTGATCTCAGTCACTTAACACTTCCTAGCTGTGTGACCCTGGGCAAGTCACTTAACTCCAGTTGCCTCAGGGGGAAAAAGATGAGAATAGATGAGAAATTTAATTTAAAAACTAGCATGGCTATTGTATGAACATAATACAATATAATTAAATGAAAATAACAGGAAAATAAGGGACAAACATATACAAACTGCAATAATTAGTATGTGCAGCAATAAAGTTAAGTAATTATATGTAAGGTACACCTCATGGAGGCAATCTCTAGTATTATAACCTGGATACATTTCCTCATGTTCACCTGTAACATCATAATTATGGACAAGGTCATTACATATTTTTTTAAATTACTTGACTTAGGGGAGGGGGTAGAGGGAAGGAGGGGAAAAACTCGGAACAGAAGGGAGTACAAGGGATAATATTGTAAAAAAAATTACCTATGCATATGTACTGTCAAAGAAAATGTTATAATTATAAAAATTAATAAAAAACAAACAAAAAAATTACTTGACTAAGGAATCCAACCATTCTGGAGAGCAATATGGAATTATGCCCAAAAAGTTATCAATCTGTGCATACCCTGTGATCCAGCTGTGCTACTACTGGGCTTATATCCCAAAGATATATTAAAGAAGGGAAAGGGACCTGTATGTGCCAAAATGTTTGTGGCAGCTCTCTTTGTAGTGGCCAAAAACTGGAAACTAAGTGGATGCCCATCAACTGGAGAATGGCTGAGTAAATTATGGCATAAGAATGTTATGGAATATTATTGCTCTGTAAGAAACGATCAGCAGGATGATTTCAGAGAGGCCTGGAGAGACTTACATGAACGGCTGCTGAGTGAAATGAACAGAACTAGGAGATCATTGTACACAGAAACAAGAAGACTATATGATGATTAATTCTGATGGAAATGGCTCTCTTCAACAATGAGATGATTCAAAACAGTTCCAATTGTTCTGTGATGAAGAGAGCCATCTACATCCAGGGAAAGGATTTTGGGAACTGAGTGTGGATCACAACATAGTATTTTCACATTTTTTGTTATTTGCTTGCATTTTATTTTGCTTCTCTCTTTTTTATTTTTATTTTTACTGGTTTGATTTGATTTTTCTTGTACAGCACAATAATTGTATAAATATATATGCATATATTGAATTTAACATATATTTCTATCATGTTTAAAATATATTGCACTACTTGTCATCTAGGGGAGGGTATGGGGAAGGAGCAAAAATTGGAACAGGTTTTGCAAGGTTTTGATTTTGCATTGAAGAATTGTCCACATCCATGTTTTGAAAAATAAAAAGCTTTAATGAAAAAAAATAAAAATAAATAAAAAATATACCACTGACCTATTTCACCCCCCTCCCCGGGCTGGGGTTAAGTGACTTGCCCAGGGTCACACAGCTAGGAAGTGTTAAGTGTCTGAGACCAGATTTGAACTTGGGTCCTCCTGAATTCAGGGCTTGTGCTCTATCCACTGCGCCACCTAGCTGCCCCGCCACTGACCTATTTTTTAAAAAATTTGTTTGACTAATAATTTCCAAATTATTTTCTGGGCACACTAATCTTTTAAATTCAATTATTTCAGCATAAATATATAAGATAAATAATTATGAAACTGGCTGTTAAGAGTAATATTCCTAAATACTTTATAAAACTTTTAAAAGGCAATATATAAATATGTTTATTATTACTACAGCCTCATATATTTGGCATAAGTAGAATTACATTACCTTTTACATATTGACAGCAAATAATCAATAAGATTAGAATGTTTTCACTAATCACATTATTACTAGTTTATGAATATGAATATGAAATTGTACCTGGCATAGAAGATCTAAGTATTTCTGTTCTATTGTCCAGTTCATCATTATACTATTTCAAAAACATGAATTATATCCACTTGCCTAGTAATTCAATACCATTATTATTTTGACAGCATTCCAGATTTGCAATTCAATGCCAGTTTCTATGTCAAATATTTAAATTTAGTCTGTGTACTTCTTGGATTTTAGTCTTACTTTTCTGTTCTTTTTCTTTCCCCCATCTTATATGAATTTTTCATGACTCTATCTTCTGCCCTCTTCATTTCCTTTTTCTTCCCTCTCTCCTCTCTCTCTTTCCTTCTCTCTCTCTCTCTCTCTCTGTCTTCTCTCTGTCTTCTTTCTCTCTCTGTCTTTCTGTCTGTCTCTGTCTCTCTCTCTGTATGTCTT
This sequence comes from Sminthopsis crassicaudata, assembly GCF_048593235.1. Taxonomy (NCBI): domain Eukaryota; kingdom Metazoa; phylum Chordata; class Mammalia; order Dasyuromorphia; family Dasyuridae; genus Sminthopsis; species Sminthopsis crassicaudata. The sequence continues at coordinate 296,212,306 of NC_133618.1, forward strand.
TCTGTCTCTCTGTCTCTGTTTCTGTCTCGCTCTCTGTGTATCTCTCTCTTCTCTCTGTCTCTGTCTGTGTGTCTCTCTCTCTGTCTTTCTGTCTGTCTCTGTCTCTCTGTATCTCTTTCTGTCTCTCTGTATCTCTTTCTGTCTCTCTGTCTCTGTCTCTCTGTCTCTCTTTCTGTTGTCTTATCCATTTGCAATGATTTGACTTTACTTATTTGCAGATATTTCTCTAATCTATATGCATAGCTCCCAACTCTCCAGATATATTCCCCCTTTTATACATACATTTATTACCTCTCCTTTCCACTGTGCTCCCCATGGAACAATTTTTTAAAACATTCATAATAAATGAATTCCCACATCAGCCATATCCAAATATGCAGATCTATTCTGAATTTTAAGTCCATCACCTTTCTACTCAGGAGTTAGGTGATATGCTTTATATTTAGTCCTCTGGCCTTGTAGTTTATCATTTGATTAATCAGAGTCCTAAAATCTTTCAGAGTTCTTTTTCTTTATAATTTTCTTATAATTATGTAAATTATTCTATTTCTATTCATTTCAATTTGCATCTGATCATAGTTTTTTTTTCCAGTTTTCTTTGAAATTATCCATTTTTTTTCATTTCTTTTGGCACATTAATACTCCATAATTGGTTTAAGCATTCCACAATTGGTAGGCATCCTCTCAGTTTTCAGTTTTGAGTAATTAAGGGGGAAAAAATTTACCATAAATGATTTTGTACATATAAAATTTTTTCCCTTACTTTGAGCTCTTTGCGATATAGGTCTAACAGTGGCACATTTAGGTAAAAAAGTATATAAAATATAATAATTTGGGTGGCATAATTCTAAATTACTCTGCAGAATGACTGGACCAATTTATGCCTCTTTCCCACAACTAGCTTTCGCACAACAACTTTGCCTACTAGATGTCCATCAGAATCTCAAACCTAGAAGATTCCAAACTAAGTACAAAATGTTGTCCCCTTGCAAATCTGTTTTACCTCTTGACTTCCTTTCTTCTGTTCATGGCACCATGATCCTGCTAATTAATCTCTCAGGCACATATGGCTATCTTTGATTAGTCCCTCTCTCTTACCTTATTTTTTCCAATTAATTTCTAAATCCTATTAATTCATTGTCCACCATATTTCTCGTATCCATTTCCTCTTTTCAATATCTTTGTCAGGATTTTAACTTTGAACTTCATTACTTCTTATCTAGAATACTTTAATAACCTGCCAACTGGTCTGATCTTTAGTCCATCAATCTATTCAAACCTACATACCACTGCCAATTTAATTTTCCTTCTAAACAGTGCACATCTCTGGGATCTCTCTCTGTTTCTAGACAATTTCTTTGTACTCCTCATGTACCTGTCACCTTCCATTTTATTTTATATTTATTTATTGTACATGTGTCATCTATCTTTCCAGATCAAAATCCTCTAGGGACAGGAACAGGTAGGTTGTACCTAAGAAAGCACCAGGTTTGGAGTCACAAACATCTGAGTTCAAATCTAACCTCAAACATTTATTAGGGATGGGTCATTGGGCCAGTCACTTAACCACTATTTCCCTCAGTATTTAAAATGTAAAACTGGGTCATATCAAAGAAGGAAATGGTAAACCACTCCAATATTTTAGAAGGTTATATCACATAGCATAAGCCATAAGAACTATGAGGTCTCTCATAGATGGTCTACAATAGATGGTCTCTAAAACATAGCTTCAAAATGTTGGTGTGCTAAGGTTGCTGATTGTCCCACTTTAATTGTGTGTTTATATACCTATAGCACTATCACTCCATTTTTCTTAACAAATTTTTTCCTCATAATTATTGAACTACCTACCAAAATTCTACTTATCTGCAAAATCTTTTTGATTTATTTGAAGGTCAAAATTAAAATTTTCTCCACTCAAATTCTATTCCAGGAATGGAATTTCTACTGTGATTCTTCTCCCATTCCATCCATGACATGTTATGTTGAAGTCCTTTTTCAATTCTTGGTGGATTACTTGATCAAAAGAGTATGTATAAATAACCAATTCCTCCCTTCTTCAGGTGCTGTGTAGACAAAATGTCATAGATAGTAACCATCCAATAAGTGGTCCTCTACTTAGACATTCATAGCTTACAAACGAACTTCCAACTTCAGTGTCATTGCCCTTTGTCTCTCCTCTAACAAGAAGGGTCTGCCTAGAAGGATAATTATAATTCGTTCACTTTCTCTTGTCATTTCACTGAGACCTCTGACAAAGGAGCCAATCATGGATAATTATGATTATGGCATTTGCTATGATGGCTCTACTCTTCATAGCAAAAAAAAAAGCATTTAGATGAGAACCAAATTCATTTCATAAACCATCTGGATGGTAATTTGGGAGTCCAGTGATTTTCAATTAAGTGGTGACATCCTCCAAAAATAGGGTTATTAAACAGGAGGCTGATGTTCAAGCATAAAGAACTATCTAAATTCATCATGATGCTCTCATGTCGGATTTGGGGTCCCCCAAAATACCTCACTTGTTCTTCCTATGTGCCTTTCCATTGAAGGTGTTGCCAGGAAGGAGTAAAATGATCTCTTTACAACTTTTTTTCCAGAATGATATTTTGGAATTAATTTTGGATATGGTACTTGTTATAATGCTTGACCAGAGGATTCTTCAGTAGGTTCGGTGGATTACTATTTTTTAAGAGCTTAGTGATCATATTTTAGCCTTTGAAAAGGGAAATAATAATAAAGATAACTTTTATATGTGTGTAGACATATATATATGCACACATTTATGTATATGTAAATTTATAGAAATATATATATATAGCACTTTAAGATTTATAAAGTACTTTGAGTTTAGCCTCTTGTTGAAGTATATGCCTTATCTTCCTTACAAATGACCTGTACATCTGAATAGCCACTGCTTTCTACTGACTTCCCCTTATACACTTTTTACTAGAGCTCTTTTATCTGAAATCAACCTGGCAATATGGAGATATAAAGACAAAGATGAAAACAAACAAATGAACTTAGATTGAAACAACTTATATGCACATAGAGCACATACAGAATATATATAAATATATATATGTATACATATATACATATATATATATATATATATATAGCATTAATACAAGCCAATTTTGACATGAAAGAATTAATAGCTCTAGACATTAGGAAAGGCTTCATGTAGGAGTTGCATCTGGAGTCAGGAAGATCGGGATCCAAATCCAGCCTCAGACATTTACTAGCTATATGATTCTGGGCAAGTCATTTAGCCCCCATTTGTGTCAGTTTCCTCATCTGTAAAATGGGGACACATTAGAGAAGGAAATGGCTCCAGTATCCTTGCCAAGAAATACCCATGGAAAAGAGTCCATGGGGTTACATAGTGTTGAACACAACTGAACAACAACAACAAGAAGGGGCTAATATCTGATCTGAGCCTTAAAGGAAAATAATGGCTATATTCCATGAGACATAGATAAGAGAAAGGTTCATTCCAGTATGGGGAACCATTTATGCAAAAGCATGAAAGTAAGAGATAGAATGTTGTTTTCAGAGAACAGTAAGGAAATAACATTTGATATGAAGGAGCCTCTCCCAATTGATATCTCCAAAGATTCTTGTTGGAAATTAATAACTCTTGCATTGTACATTTTCTATTTGGAACTCAAGATATATTTATTTTCTTTTATTTTATAAAGGAGATTTCAGTTCTATAGTTGTACTATTTTATAATTTAAGAATGAAAAGATGCTGTTGTAGGCTGGATTAGAAAGCCTTATGAATCTATAGGTGGCCAGAGAGTGTCTGAGTGTCATGGAAGGGTCCAGATCTAGGCAAAACATTAGAATTTCTTGTGTTTGGATTCACTCTCTAGAACATTTTAAACTTCAACCAACCAGTGGGCAAATAATACATTTTTTGAAATACAACACATCTCTTAGGATGGGGAAGGTTTATACTTTGCAAAAAAGAACAGCAACCTTCCCTTAAGAAATCCATTTGCTAGCTTTTGGTCCTTTAAAAATGTTATTCATGTGAGGAAAGGAACATAATTAACTTATAGACATTGCTAAAGAATTTGGAGGTCCACAACATGGGCCTCTCTATCCTATCCATAATGGAGGCATTTGGGGAGAATATAAATAGGGAATCTTTTTGGCAAAATGCCTATTGGAGGCCAAGAATTTCAGATTGCACATAAAGAACAAGTGAAAAACCAAACAAATCCTGCAAATCACTCACTTTCCTAAATGAATTTGTAATTACTCAATAAAATTGTAATGAACTGATCTACTTTTCAATATCCATGGGGCTCTCACTTGGAACTTTACAGCTTTTCCAATATGCTATTAATCCCATTTATTCAAAGACAGATTTTACTCCCTACCTATATTGAAGGGAGTAAAAACATTTATCCAAGAGGCCAAATCACTCAGTAGAAAGATTAAAGCACTATACATCATTCTGTCTGATCTACTTTTAATTTCTCAGGGTGTTTTAAAAACTCATGCATATAATTATTTTTATTTTAAATTAAAAACTGAGGCAGGAAATTGAGGAAAAATCAATATGCTGAAGGCAGCACTGCTTGCATTCAGTTAGGGAAAATCAACTTTGCTCACTTAGTTCGGCTTTTGCTGTTTCTTTATCATCAAAGTTGTTTAAGGGGGAACATAATGGAGAAGCCATTGGGTTACAGAAGAGTCCTAAAACAGCTAGGGATGAATTTAGACACAAGAAACTAATCGTGTTCTGTCTAGGTCTCAAACACAAAGGATCAGATCTGCAGCCTTCTGGATACCTACATTTTCACTGAGCTTCTTTTGTTTCAATCTGGACACCCGCTGAAACCCTCCCCTTCTTTCTCTCACACACACCTCTGCACTTTCCAACCACACAGTTGCCTGACACCCCGGGACAACTCTATTTGTAGACAATGATAACCTACTTACCTCTTTCCTCAAGGATTACCATACTTAAAGTTATTACACCCATCTTATTCCATTGATTTTGAACCTTCAGTGGCCATTGTCCAAGCTGTTTTCTATCTCTCACAGATTATTCCTTTATTCCTATTCCCTGAACCCAACCTCTGGCAACTCTTTCTTCTTTTTCTCTCTCTCTTTTTCTTTCTTTCTTTCTTTCTTTCTTTCTTTCTTTCTTTCTTTCTTTCTTTCTTTCTTTCTTTCTTTCTTTCTTTCTTTCTTTCTTTCTTTCTTTCTTTCTTTCTTTCTTTCTTTCTTTCTTTCTTTCTTTCTCTTTCTTTCTCTTTCTTTCTTTCTCTTTCTTTCTTTCTCTCTTTCTTTCTTTCTTTCTTTCTTTCTTTCTTTCTTTCTTTCTTTCTTTCTTTCTTTCTTTCTTTCTTTCTTTCTTTCTTTCTTTCTTTCTTTCTTTCTTTCTTTCCTTTCTTTCCTTTCTTTCTTTCTTCTTTCCTTCCTTCCTTCCTTCCTTCCTTCCTTCCTTCCTTCCTTCCTTCCTTCCTTCCTTCCTTCCTTCCTTCCTTCCTTCCTTCCTTCCTTCCTTCCTTCCTTCCTTCCTTCCTTCCTTCCTTCCTTCCTTCCTTCCTTCCTTCCTTTCTTTCTCTCTTTCTTTCATTCTTTCTTTTTTAATGTATTTATTTAATTAAAACTTAAATACTAAATAGAAAAAAATAGGAAAAGAAAAAAATTGTCATGTGCACAGGAGAACATGAGGATTCAAAACATGTAACAATAAATTTCCATTTCAAAAAATCATATATAATAATAGAACACGTATTCAGAACTATCCATCTTTTCTTGCTTCCTTGTACGTTTTCTTTTATTCTCCACTGTGCACTTTTCATTTTCTTTTTCCCCCTTTCATCTTTTGTACCTCCCTCATGCAAGGTACAGTTATACACAAATACACACACATACACTTACACATATACATATAGATACCTATAATCATACACATATACATTAATTTACAACTATGTAAGATTATATTATGCTAATTTGTCCTCTGTTTCTGTAAAGGTCAATAATATCATTCTTCTTAGGTCCTAGTCTTTCCATATTTTTCTAACTCTATCAACTCATCATTTCCCATACCACAACAATATTCCCACTTTATATTATCTAGTTATTTTAAACAGTCTTAATAAAATTAATGTGGCTGCCATATAATGTAGATTTTTATTAAATCTTTTAAAATTTTGATTTCGTCTAAGGTCATTATTTTTTTAAAGTTTTTTCTCAATCTCTCGTTTGATTTTTTAAAGTCTTTTTAAGAATTATTTTTGGGCACGTGACCACTTAATGTTACTCTTAGGGGTAGGAAATTTTTTGTTTGTTTGTTTGTTTGTTTGTTTGTTTTTAACTTTAGTATCCTCCCTTAAGGAATCCTGGTGTTCCTCGGGTTTTTCTCCATTTCCTGCTTGTTTTTTATTTGTTGGTTTGTTTATTTTAGTAAGAACTTATTAGTATAATCACCTCTAGCCCCAGGGTGAAGGGCTTAGTATCTCTGGCTTCAGATTCTTCTTCAGTTTTCCCTTCTGGCCCGGAATCCCATACTAAAAACTCCACTCTCCTGTAAGCACCTGCAGCCAGCAGCTTCCCTGCGGGTTCCTTCTCTCCCAGGGCTGTGTCTCAGCAGTCCTGCTGAGCCTGGGGTTCCATATGAGCAGAGCTCCTTCTAATTTCTCCACCTCAGACTCGCTATACTGTCTGGGAAGTGAAAGTTCCTATTGGAACTGATTGAAACTTGGGCAACCTCCCCAACTAACTAACCTCAGGACTGGAAGCTTGTGGTTTCCACACAACTCTTCTGAAGGCTTTTACATGTCATACGGATCAAACCTTTATCCAGATATCTTCCCTCAGATTTTCTCAGATGTCCTAGGAGAATCATTGCTCTGCTCCAATATCTATTTGTCTTTGCCATTCCATGTTCACCATGAAGTGCAGTTCTTATTTGTGGGAGAAATCTGCAAAATCTAAAATTTTCTCACCTATTCTGCCATCTTCCCAGAATCCTCTTTTCCTTGGCTACCCTTTCCATCTCTGGTTGAATTTTTGCCTGATTCATCGGTCAAATATTGGTCATGAAGGAATCGGATCACTTTGAGGATCTCCCTTATCATCATTGTTCACTAATTCCTCCTTTGTGGTTCATTCAATCCATATTTATTATCTAATTAAAAATCTGGTAACTGTTTTCTACCTTCCTTCTTTTTCAATGAGATCATTGCCTGGCTGGCAGTCTTCTTCAAATCCTGCCTCCTTACAAGGAATTTCAATGTGCATGTTCATATTTCCCCCAATATCTTAACCTTCCAATGACTTACTTCCTATGACTCCTTCATTTATCACAGCTATGCAGAGATGGTCAAACTCTCTCTCCTGCCATTACCCACAGCTGTCATAGTTTTATAGTAAGAAATTTGAAAATTTATTTATCTGACCACAATCTTTTGTGACCCATATTTTTACCCTGAAGCCCTAAATCATGTTCTTTGTACTCACAGAGACCTCTAATCTCTTAACCCCTTTGTTCTTTATGCTGGCTGTACTCTCCTTCTTTCCCCGTTTTGACCGTTGGTAAACCGATCCAACTCTACATTGCCCTCTTCTCTTGAGTTCCTTTCCCCCTCAATATATTGCCAACAGTATCTTGGAAACCTCAGACTTGGATTATTCTCCCCATTTTTTGACCTTCATTTCTAGTCACATGCTGAACAAAGCTGGAGAAAATTGCAAAATCATGCTGATATGGTCCACTACTCAAATAATTTATGTTATGGGAGACAGCCAATAAAAATGCTTAATGTTTTATTAAAAGGTAGTTGAAAATGAAATTGTAATTTTTTCATATTTTTTGGTTAATCACTTTAGACTCTTTTTTTGACAATCATTTTCTTTCACTATCCCTCACTCCATCTCCATTTCATACAGCTATATTGTTTGATTAAAGCTTTGATTTCTCTTTTAATCCTCCTACCTTTCCATTAAAAAAAAAAATTATGTTATATAATCCCAATTGGACCTTCATTGCTGCAAAACACCTTTCTCTACCTGATTCACTGTCCCATTCACTACAGTAGCTTTTCCAAACCTTCATATCCCTCCTGAAACTTTCCATATCCCCCCCTCTCTTCCAACAGCCTCTGGCCTCTTTAAGAACAGATCTTTCCAACATTAGCTGATCACTACTCAGTTTAGGGTTTTAGGTTTAATCCTGAGACTAATATTTATATTATGGTTACTAATAAGTCCCCATTGATGTGTTTCCCATTGATTATCAGTTAGTAACCTCAATTTGATTTTAGCAAAGTAATTTCCTGAGAAAGTATATTAGGAAGAGTTAGTACAAAGTATTTCTCCAAAATTGAAGGACACATTCTCCTGCTTGCAGATAAAAGTTCCCCAGGGAGAATTGGCTTAAAGATATTGTAAAGTTGATTTGAGTTCAAATGTGATCTCTCACACTTAATACTTCCTAGCTGTGTGACCCTGGGCAAGTCACTTAACCCCAATTGTCTTAGGGGGAAAAAAAAAGATTTTGTAATGTTCTGCTGAGGCACACATGTAGAGAATGCATAAAATAAGGGGTGTCTCCTCACTTCTGGTCGCTGAAAGTCCTTTCCTCCCTTCATGGATTTTCCATTAAGTTTTCTTTAGGTATATCTTTCTCTTGGGACCCAAGAACTTGTGTTTTCATAGGGTTCATAGCCATCACTTCTTTCCACAAAGAGGGGTCACCATTCCAGAAACTGCCACCTCTTCAGGTATCTTCTGTCTGCAGATGTTTTTTGTTATCAGCTTCTCTAACTCTAGTCACCACCATTACTGGCACCTACTATGGGAAATACATTGAATTAAGAGCTTTTAAAATATTTTATCATTTGACAACACAATAGGGTGTGCTTGAAGTAGGAGGAGGGGGGAATAGTATAACAACTTAACATAGAGATGGTTTAAGAATGAGACAAAGGTCTGGTTTTGGGAAAGATAAGGAAAAATCTCACCTATCCAAATTCACAGTGATACCAGAAGTAGAATCCAAGTTAAAAATTGGGATGGAATGGAGATGAAGGCCAGAGTAAAGATGATGGGAAAGTAAGCTGAAGACAAGATTAGGAAAAAAACCCTCACTTTTCAGAACCTAGGATGATTTTTATAGAATCAGTAAATGACCCAGATAAATTGTCAAGGTGGCAATAGAAATAATTTCAGTTCTGGAATCAGAGGCCTGAGTTGGGTCAGTTAACAAGAATTTATTGAAAACTTTACAGATGGGAGGCACTTTGCCCACTTTTGATGCTTACTATTTATGTGACCTTAGCCAAGTCATTTAACTATTCTGAAACTCAGTTTCTTATCTGTAAAATGAAAGGTCATATACAAAGATAGATTCTGAGCTCCCTTCAATAATCCAATGATCTCATATCTATATTTTTTAGTTTATTTATATGACTGTGGCCCAAAAAAAGACATTCAAAGCTCACCACATTTCAACATAAAATGTAAATTCTTGTTGCTGAGATGAAATTTATCCTCTGACTTTCCAATAATAGCAATAAGTCTCAATTCTATTTCTTTCCAAAATTAACTCATAGATTAATAAAGATGGAATTTCTCTTTCTCACTGGAAATATTTATTCATCAATTAAATCATGAAATCTAGAACTCCACAATTAATAGTATACATTCTGCTATTGTGCCTGCTCGGCATTCATTTCTAGCAGGGGAAAAAAAAGTACTTTGAAATTAGCAAGTGTGTTTGTATTTATATTATTAATGTTCCTATTTAGCATAATTAGCTACTTCATCAAGCTTGCACATAGCCTGAGACATTTAGAAATCAGCTGCAGAGCTGAACCAATCTAAAATCTCTGCAGAGCTGTCCAGCTCCCTAAAGGATTACTGCAGGTGGTTGAGGTATTAAGCATTTCAGTTGCTCATAAAAAGAGCACACATAAGTCCTAATTGTTTCTAGAAATGTTTCATTAGAAAGATCAGTCTCTGTCAGTCATTTTGAAGCATTCATTACATTGCATTGCAATTTCTGAAAACTGTATTTACCATGCATTACATAATGGTGCCTGGCCTACTGTGCTTTACTATATTGATAATATTATATTTTATTCAACAACTTTTTAGGAAAATCCTTTTAGGGGAAAGAAATAAAAGAACAAATTCAGAAAAATAGATTAGGTTTCATTTTCAAAAATGAAGACAATAATCACCCCTCTTTATCCAAATAATTAACAGCACCTTTTATCCAGATAATGAATGTTACCTGAAGATGTAATTTCACACTCCAATGAGGCATCTAAATTTTAATTGTGTCATTCCTTACTCAGACAGGGTCTGAGCTATTTGACATCCCTTCTGAATGATCAACTATTAAAGGTTGTCCGACTTAGCTGATAAAGTTGACAAAGGTTTGGGCTTAGAGTCAGAAGTACCTTGGATTCAAATATTTCCTCTATCATATCCTGGTAATATAATCCTAGACAAGTTATCTTGCCTGGTCAGGTAACTACCTGATCAGGTAATTACCAAGTCAATTATAACAAAGCTTTTTAAATGGAAAAAAATTGACAACAGTGTTTCTGAACATAGTGACCAAAAATAAATTCAAAATCAAATGCATAATGAATTAAGGGTGTTTCTGGCAGTGCTTGCCCATTGCATGGGCTTCACTACAGCCTTGGTTCTGAATGTACAATATATTCACTTTGCACTATGCAAGCGCAAATGTTGCCAGAAACACCTTGGCTCAGATTTGAGATGGAACCGTGTAAAATCTTCTTTGAGGGAGTGAGATTGCCAGTAGAAAAATCTTTGATATATTATACAGACACTTCAACTTGGGATAGGGGGTAAGAGTAAAATTCCTATAAAACAGGTCAAAAAACTAGCTGTGTGACCCTAGGCAAGTCACTTACCCCCAAATGCCTTAACATAAAAAAAGAAAAAGAAGGAAAAAACAGGTCAAAAGTCAAATACTCAAATGTTGATACATTGAACCATTGGGACATAGGGTGTTGGTTCCCTTGGCCAATCTTTCACTAGAGATTGTTGAAAAATGCACTTTTCTGAATATAATTCTTTATAACAAAACATTAATTCTGATAATATGCACTTTTCTAACATAATAACCATGAAATAACTCACAAAATACAACACACAAAATAAAATTAGTAACATGCAAAGCATTTTTCTTACTAGTAATTTCCTAGAATTCTGTGACCTTTTGCGCTATTTCAATAAAAAAACAATCGATTTCAAACAATATTTACTTTTCATAATATGTTAAATCTATAATACTGTAAATACTACATAGAAAATGCAATGATTAAAACTAAAATTATTTTTCATCTGAATCTAACTTTCCATTGGGTCAGATGTCAGTGTGAATGAGTTGTAGAATAATCTCTACTGCAGTAAACCTTTACCACCTTCTGAAAACCCAGGGAGAGGTTGCTGGAACTTCAATACTAGCAAGGTCTTGCCATCAGCTGGGACATTCTTTCATGATTATTGGATGTGTTGGAGATTGTGAGGGAGGAGCCATCTTGAAATAGTCTTCCTGTTTTATGCACTGAATTTCTTAAGGATCTTGAAATATGGGAACATAGCAGAGGTGAGTTGGTGTTTATACTTGAGGCTGCAATGATGATGGGATTAGAAAACAATGAAAATATGCAATGAATGCATGAAGCTCTTTAGGAAATAATAAATATATGCAACAAATGCATGAGAAGCTCTTTATAAAGATAGGGCGAATAAGAATAGAGAAGCCATCTAGTAGAGTATCAATCATTCAACAATATTGTTCATATGGTACTTCTCATTTTTTCCTCCACTGTGCATAACCAGGAATGTGTGAAATTTCTAAGAGAAAATTGAAAATGACATTACTAATAAATTCACAACAATGCTTAAAGTCATGAAAGTTAAATAAGCAAATTTTGAGGATTGATTGAATTTGATTTCAGGGATCTGTGTTGGTACAGACTTCACATACTGGGAATTTTCTATACCCATAGGGCATTGGCATCTGCTGAATTCAGAATAACAATAGCTAAATGTGTATGGTATTTTAAAGTTTGAAGGGGGTTTTGTATACCTTAACTCATTTGATCCTTATAATGGCCCTGTGAGGTAGGTGCTATTGATCTGCATCTTACAGATGAGGAAAATGAGGCTCAAAGAGGTTAAGAAAGTTGCTAGGGACTATATGATTAGTAAGCTAGGATGTATTGGTAGACATTTAACAATTTGTGTTCTGGAAGTGAAGGAAATGTATGTCCAATATATTTTTATATTTAATCTGCATTTTTAAGGTTTTTACTACCACTTTCATAGGTCTAAACATCAATAAAATAATAAATCAAGTTCTGATTTGTAATGTTTTCAAATTTTAAAAGGGTAAAATTTGAGTCCAGAGCTTCCTAACTCTGAAGTAACTGCTCCTACATCACTCTGCTACAGGTGAAAATTCTAAAGGATTGAAGGTAATGGATATTGTGCTGGGAGTATGAGTCAAGCCTACAAATGGAATATTCAGCAAACTTAGAAGAAAGATTTATGTGATTGATGAGGAAAGACATGGGCACACTTTCTCCAAGGTACAGGACTTTATTCACTTGTTTGTTTGTTTTACAACTTTTAGGTATCATAATATTCTTCATCCCACATTTCTCTTCCCAATTTATCATGTGAAATATTGTGATACCTAATCATTTTCCCTATTTTCATGGAGTTAAAGAGTTCCAATCTTAACCACAAACTGTCTTTTAGACCTCTCCAACTGGATATTTTGTAAACTTCTCAAACTCAATATATCCAAAAGAGAACTCAATATTTTTCTCCCCAAATCCCCCTTCCTCTTAACTTCCTATTATTATTGAGAACAACATCATCCTTCCAGTGACTTACCAGTGGTCCTCAAACTTTTTAAATAGGGGCCAGTTCACTGTCCCTCAGACTGTGGGAGGGCCGGACTATAGTAAAAAAAAAAAAAAAAGCTCACATTCTGTCTCTGCCCCTCAGCCCATTTGCCGTAACCGGCGGGCCGCAAAAATGTCCTCAGCTGGCGGTATGTGGCCCACGGGCCGTAGTTTGAGAACCCCTGCAAAATCTGCATATTATCCTTGACTTCTCAATCTCACTAATCCCATATGTCCAATCCACTAGTAAATTGTATTATTTCTGTCTTCCTAACATTTTTTCCTTTTTGTCCCCTTCTTTCCATTCATACACTTATCCCTCTGGTGCAGGCTCTCATCACCCCTCACTTGGATCATTGGAATAGCCTTCTGGTTGTTTTTCTTGCTTCTAGCCTTTTCACTTTAATTCATGCTCCTTTCAACTGCCAAGATGATTTTGTTAAAGTACAAGTATGATCATGACACCCCACTTATTTGATAAACTTTAGTGGTTCATGATTACCTCTAGTTTAAAAAAATATATATATATATAATATATATGTATGTATGTATATATATTCTATTAGACATTGTCAGCTCTCCACAACCTGAACCATTCCTATCTTTCCAGCTTTTTTATGGTCTATTTCCCTCTATGTACCCTGTGGTCTGGTCATACTGACTTCTTATTCCTTACATCCATTCTCTGTTTCTATTCTTACTGCTTTTTCACTGACTCAGAGCTGTAATACTGAGCTTCTTTCTGCTATCATCTGCTGGTTCTCTTCTGAATTCTAGCTATTTTGTTGGTCATATTATGATCTCTTTAAGCCCATAACTTCACAGGCAATTTAGCTTTTTTTGTGAGTCAAACCTAGACTTAGGTAGTCAGCAAAATTGTGTCTTGAATTCTTTGCTTTGGGATTCAGTTTACTGTTTGAATTGGAGTATATGCCCTTTACCTTTCATGATGTCTAGTCATGTCAATGTCCCTAGAAATTTTACCTATAAACTCTTAGGTGATTTAGAACTGAAACTTTCGTTCTCCCTCTTTCTGGGTCCCACATTTGCTTCTCTCCCTATCACTATTTTTCAATTTGTTTCTATTACCTTGTGAATACTAGACCTAAGAAAATGAGGGAATTGATCCAGATGATCTCAACAATCCCTAACAAGCTATCAGATTTTTTTCTGCTCCTTATAAACATCTTTGTTTTAAGAGGGAATGGTGATTTCAGATATTTTATATAGTCAAAGAAATACAAAAGGAATAGTACTTTTACTTCAGCACCTTCTCACACCAATTGCATATTGCAATAAGTAGAAAGGGAACGTAATCCTCAATGCAACATTTAGAAATGGGACTAACATCTGTTTGCTCCATTTTCTTCACTAATATTCATATACACTTTTCTAGCATAATTAATCTCACAGCATAATTATGCCATCAGGCAATAGCATTAAATGTGAACACTATCATTATCTATCATTATTATTCATTGAAAATATATCATCAAAGATTGTCCCAGGTCTCCAAAATTACATGACCAGTAATATTGTTTTTTGTATAATTTGTTCAAAAATTTCTTGGCAAGTTTCTATTTTAAGAGGTTTTAATTAAACATACACATTGAAAAACAGTCTAGTTTGGAAGCTAGGGAACTGACAAGATGCCAAACATTGTCCAACACAGTACATCCCACTACACATAGGCTAGAAGTTAAATCCTTCAAACTGAGCTTTATTCTTATTTTTTGAGCAAAATTTTTGGAAGCCATTCACACTAGGCATGCATACTCAGTTCCAAAACAAACAATTATTAAGCAGCTACTGTTTGTTGAAAACTATGTAGAGACTGAGACCTGACCTCCTACCCTCAGATCATTTACAATCAACTATTAGAGATGACAAGCAGATGCACAAATAATTATAATGCAGAATTAAACATAATTGCATTAGAAAGATAAAAATAAACTTCTACATAAGAATAAGTAAAGATTTTTTTTACTCAGGGGAGGAATTCAAGAGTATTTGAGTTCTATCTTAAAGGCTGAATAAGAATCTGTCCACAAGTAGAGATGCAGGGATATAGTACTTGAAGTTCAGAAATTGGCATGAGCCTAATCTACCACTCCTGAAGTGGAAAAAAAAAAGCTTGAGAAATAATTGATAGTATTTATAAAGCACTTGAAGGTTACATGTTATTTAATTTGATTCTCATAACTGCTATGAGATAGATTCTACTGTAATAGGTTCTATTGTAATAACTTGTCAGGGCTTACATGGCTAATAAGTAGCTGTGGCAGGATTTGCATCTCTGACTCTGGCTCTAATGCTCTGTCCACTTAGACCCCCAGCTGACTGATGCATGTAGGGAATGACAAGTAGCCTAATTTGATCAGAAAGTATAACTAATTACCTGACTATGTAGGGGCTTGAAATGTTAGGCTAAAATTTTTTCTAACTTTATTTCAAAGGTATCCTTGAGCTGGAGAAGAAAATTGAAAATCACTTTACCAAGAAAACTCTCTCAAAACTTCAATGCATTGTTGGTGGAGTTGTAAGCTGATCCAACCATTGTGGAGAGCAATTTGGAATATTTATAAAACTGGGTATGCTCTTTGATCCAGTAATACCACTGCTAGATCTGTAGCTCAAAGAGATCATAAAAAGGGGGAAAAGATCTACATGTGCAAAAATGTTTATAGTTGCTGTCTTTGTGATAACATAGAATTGGAAATCGAGGGAATGCCCATCAATTGGTGAGTGGCTAAACAAATTGTGGTATATGAATATAATGAAATACTGTTTTTCTAGTAGAAATGAAGACAGGCAGATTTCAGAAAAATCTGGAAAGACTTAATATGAACTGATGCTGAGTGAAATGAGCAAAACCAGGAAAACATTGTACATAGTACAGAAAATTATATGGATGATCAACCATGGACTTTGCTCTTCTCAGAAATGAAATGATCTAAGGCAATATTGAAAACCTCATAATAAAGAATGCTATCTACATACAGAGAATGAACTGTAGCATCTGAATGCAGATCAAAGCATACTGTTTCCACTTTTTTGTTGTCTTTCCTTCTCGTGATTTTTTCATTTTGTTCTGATTCTTCTCTTATGGCAATACTAATGTGGAAATATGATTTTACATGTATCTCTTACATCAGATTGATCAGTATCTTGGGGAGAAGGGAGGGGAGGGAAAGGATGGAGTAAGAAAAAAAAGTAAATCAAAATATTATAAAAGCAAATGTTGCAAATCAATAAATAAATTTTAAAATTTTTTGGTTAAAAAAAACAACCCTAAAAGGGAATACAAAGAGTCAGACATAACTGAGAAATGACTAAAAAACAATGACATCCTTGTTCAGTCATTTTTCACTCAAGTCTGATTCTTGGTACCCCTTCATTCCAGTCTGATCCCATTTGGGATTTTCTTGGCAAAGACACAGGAGTATTTTGACATTTTCTTTTCCAGCTCATTTTACAGATGAGGAAACTGAGGCAAACATGGTTAAAGGACTTGCCCAGGATCACATAGCTAGTAAATATCTAAGGCCAGATTTGAACTTCAATTTGAAGTCTTCCTGACTCCAAGTCTTGTACTGTATCCACTGTGCCACCTAGTTGCTCCAGAAGTATTCTATGATTTTTAAAAATTTCATTCCAAGAGAATGAAAATAATGGGGCATTGAAGAAATAGTCCACAAATGGCCCATCATAAATTGAGAAGTAGAAGGATTCTTAGAGGCCATCTCATCCCTCTTATTCTCTTTACAGGCAGGAAAAGTAAGATCCAGAGAGATTGACTGACTTGCCTAGATTATATAGGTTGTGACAGAGGCCAAAATTTGAGCCCAGGAGAATTCTGACCACCAAAATATTTACAGCAGCACTTTTTCATGCTAACAAAGAGCTAGAAACAAACTAGATCAATTGGGTAATGCATAAACAAATTGTGGTATATAAAAAATATAAGGGAATATTACTGTTCTGGAAGAAATGACAGACATGATAAATAATCATAGAAAGACATGAGCCAATGCAAAGTAAAGTAAACTGAAGTAGGAAAATAGTATACAAAATTGAAACAATGAAAATGGAAAGAACAACAAGGGAACAATAAGAACTGAATTCAGTGAAATTATTAAAAGAAATACTGATGGAGTTGATTCTAAAAAGAAGAAACATTCTTTTAAAAAGGTACATTGATCTTCTTACTCAAGGATTAGGAAAAATCAGTTTATCAAGCCAGTCAGACAGACTGACAAGCATATAGGCAAAGAAAAATTGCAATCAAAAACAGTCTATCAAATAGAAAGATGTGTATCCTGTGCATGTAACCACACATGAGGTCATCAGGCTCGTTTCTTTGAAATCACAGTGTTTCCGATGCCAAAGTAGAACCACATCCTGGTAGTAGTTGTTTCAAGTGATAATAAAACCCCAATCCTCATAATTTTTTAAGGCACTACCCATCAAGGTGTTATGACAATTTAGTTTAAATTGTCAACATTAGGAAAGTAATTTATTTGCTCTGACGATAAATGAAGTCAGAAGATAAAAGAAATTTCCCCCTATTGGAAGAATGACTCATAGATTCTTTATGGGAACTCAATGTCTCACTAAGAAATTCTCCACAGATCCCTTGGGAAAGCAGAAAATGAGTTGATAGTTGATTTTCCTAGAATTACAAAAGCAAGACAAAACATCAATTCATGAGTGAATTGGTCGTCTCATTTTTTTGCTGTTGTTGGTCCTTAGTTCTTGAAGAGGAGAACGATGACATCAGAGAAGTGATGCCATGGCATATAAATCAGTTAAGATTTAAGTAAGAGTGAGTTTGAAAAGTATATTGTCCATAAGACCACCATGAGGCAGTGTGACACACTGCAGACAGCATTGAATTTGAAGATCTGAGTTTGGAGCTTGTGTCTGCCATTATCTGTGTGACTTTAAATAAATCACTTAATTTTATGGGTTTCAGTTTCCTCATCTATAAAATTAAAGTTAGACTCAATATTTACTAAGATCTTTTCTTGTTTTTGTAAGATAAATGCAGAATTTGTACTTATTCATTTCAGAGTATCAAGAAGCAGACAAATGCTAGACAGAAGAAGGTGGTAAGGTATAGTTGATAGAACACTGGATTTGGAGTCAGGAGCATCTGATTTTGTGCATAGTTATGTGATCCTAGATAAGTCACTTAACTTGTTTGTGATGTGATGGTTGAACTTGACTTTTAGGATCTCTCACAGCTTTAAATCTATAATCCTATGAAATTGACAAGATTATCTGAACCAAGACAACCAGTACATGGATGCTCTTATGTGAAGATGGGAATAGAGGAAGATGGCAAAAAAAAAGTTAGAAAATGTGAGTCAGATTTTGGGGGGAAGACAAAAAGCTTACAGACTGTTAGAAAGTCCCTATCTTGCTGATGTACCACAAGCACTTTCTCCTAGAACTGTCAGAAGATATTAGACACAAGAAAGCACATAAGTTTGCAAAAGTGAAATTAACTATATCTTTAAAAAAAAAAAAAAAAAACAGGAAATGACTAATTAGTGCGATAGGAATCATATCCTGGAGAAGGAAATGGCAAACTACTTCAGTATCTTTGCTATGAAAACCCCAAATAGGATCATATACACAACTGAAAAAGTGATAGAACAGCAAAAGCAATCACATAAGATTTAGTTATCTATGTGCACATAAGATTCTCAAACTAGTTAGCATAAAAGTTAAAATCAATACCAAATAAAAATATTATGATAAGCCTTTATAAATGACTGTAATTGTTTCAATCTGATCTTTTCAAATGCCCTTAAAAAAGGGCTAAAAGTATTGTCCTTGATTATGATTTATTATTTCCTGCAAATGCTTAACCAGTGTAATGTAGTTATCAGACAAAAGTGAGTCAACATGAATTTATTAAGTACTTATATATCAGACACTATAATGAAATCTGGGAATATGAATGTAAGTAAAAAGAAAAACATTTCCTGCTCTAAAAGAAGTTACATTCTAATGGAGGAAGATAAGACATAGATGGAAGCTCAAAAAGTAGGGTGGGGAAAGGAAGGCACTGGATTAGCAGGCATGACGAGAAAACTGGATCCCAGTCTAATGAGAAATGAAGAAATAGCTGACCTGGATGCACTCCTTAAAAGTTATTCTGGAAAGAACCATCCAATCAGAAGAAGGGGCTTCAGAAAAAAGAAGGTACTTTCTGAGTTGTAAATTCTAGCTCCCTAAAAACCTAGGCAGTGCCTAACCAGTAAGCATATGATCTGTTTGCCAAGCTGAGAAATGACAGCCAACAGTAGAATCAGCTTAGAACAAGATTTCATATGTTAAATGAATAGAAGAAGATATTGAAAGTGGGATGCCTTCATAAAATATCAAGAGAGAAAATAAATCTGCAAAAACCTTGATGTGGGACCCAGTTGAACCATATTCTACCAAAAGTAGATGAAATTGACAAGAGGTCAAAAAAATCAAAAGGAAAACATGCTCTTTAATGTTTCCAACAAGATTTATTTTTATTGACAGGAGAATAAGCACTACATTTGGATTTCCTGTTACATATACTATATGAGGAAATTCAAATAGCACTTCAGAATATAAAAAGGCAAAGAGCAGCTGGACTAAACCAAGTACGCATAGAGTAAAACTATGCTGGAGGTAAACCAATTTTGAAATAGCTGAAGGATCATCTTATAAGATATCTGGAGGAAGGGACTATTTAATAGAATGGCCATATTATGGCCAATGATAATATCATTACCTTCAAAAGAACCAATTGAAAGAATATCACTGATGTTGATAAATATGCTAATATTGATAAATAAGAACAACATAGGCTATCAGACTTACCTAATGTCTTGGATAGTTTTTCTGAACAGTTTTTCTTTATCTTTTTCTTATTCTTTGTTATAGGAGATTAGTCTCTGGGTAAGAGAGAAGTCTCTGGGAAAGAATATATTAAGAAATGAGGGTAATACAAAATCAAAACCCATAGGTAAAATATTTTTAAAATAATACATATGATAAAAATATGAGAAAAGTAGGTTTTGCAAATGATTTTCCACAGAAGTATCATACCTTTATAGTTGGAAAGTTGACAGACAAGTATACAGAATAGAGGATCCCACTTTGTTTATAGTTTGCTGAATTTTTTTAAATTTGATAGAATAAAACACTTAAAAACTCTCAGTTAGTAAAGGATCTCTCATGCATAAGTTAAAATCATGAGATGACTTGATAAATGCAATCATACGATTATTTCTCTTCAGGGATCCTTTGTCAACATGACTTGTATCATAAAGAAGTGTTTGTCATAGGCATGAAGACTATCTAGTGCGAGTTCAAATGAAAAGCAAATTTATCAAAAATAGCAAGGTTCTCCATGTATTACAGTTTGCAAATGATATGTGCTGATTAAATCAAGTATAACAGGACTCTCTCAATGTGATCCATGATTACTCAAGAGATTTGCCTGTCTATATAATCAAAACTAAATGGATCAAAAAGTTTATTGTCTACACTTTGCAGTATAGTTAAATACAGTCATTTGAGTTATTCCAACAGTACAGATTTAAAATACTTACTATAGATGAACAGCGAATTGGATCAAGAATTGAAAATAAAGAACAGAAAAACAACATGTTCTAATATATGGAGTGCTAGACTTGAATCAAAAAGTTGTGGGTTTTAAATTCTGCCTTTGACACTTTTTAGCAATGTAACCATGGGTCTCCATTGGCTCATCTGTAAAATAATAATAATAATAAAAATAATAAATAATAATAATAATAATAACAATAATTAATAATAATAATAATATCGCCTGTAGGACTCACTTCACAAGGTCACTGTGACAACCAAGTGAGGCAATGCATATAATACTTTGTAAATTTAAAGAAAATTGTACATATTATTTCTTGATATGTTTAGAGAATTATGCAGAGATTTCAATCATTCCTATAAGCTGTTCCCTAATACCAAAATATACCTCAATGATCATGTAATTCAAACATATGTTATATCTGAGGAAGCTGAGGCTGAGAAAGGCCAGGTATCAATGATGGAATTAAGGATAAGCCGGTCTTTCTTGACTCCTAGTCCTCTAACTCACTGAAGTGTGCAATAGAAAGTCATTTTTGCTTTTCCTGGGTCTAATTTTAAGTAAATTAGTCTTTTAATCACAGAGACAAGATCCTCCTTTCCTATTTGAAAGGTCTCTTACTTCACTTTATATCTTCTCTACTAGGACAGACTGCAACTTAATCATCCTAACTCATTCTGGGCACTTATTGCTCAAGTCTTTCTATAAATCCTCCCCTGAAAGGGAAGCTTTCTCTTCTAATAGTTTATGCATGATAATATTTAGCTCTTGAACCTACCTATTTCACTCTTGTAATTAATTTCATGCCTCACCCAAATCCAACAAGAAGCAAAGTAGCATGGGTCATTTAGGTATCTTCATCCCCAATTGTTCCTGGAAGGAATGCAAAGGGACCAGGTCTTATTATCAATCTTAAATTCTTTCATTAGAGGAAAAATTTTAAATTCTAAATTAGAGATAAGGAAAGAAAAAGATAAATTCTTATATTTAAGATAAGGCTGAAAACAAATTCACCTGGAAGAATTACAGCTTGACTTAAACTAAATCACTCTATGTTGGTGAATGACTATGAATGAGATCAGAGCCTTTGCTAGAGGAGTGTCTGAAGAGGACTATGGGAGAAAAATTACTATGGAGAGGAAACTTATAGGGAGGCAAAGCAATTGATCTGAAGAGCAGGAAGATATTAGTTGCTGCCAGTCATCCACATGAGGTCATCAACATATTACTTTCTCTGAGGCTTCCTAAAAGATAATAAAAACAGAATTTAGATAGATCCAATTGTTACATCTGGTTGTTGAACTGTCTTTTGTAATAATAATTCACATCTACATAAATAAGATTTGCAAAGAAGCTTCCTCAAGACAACCTTCAGAGATTTAATTTTATCCCAGTTTTGCAGAAGAAACTGAGGTTACAATGAGCTGATTCTCAAAGAGGTGGAGTAAGAAAGTTAGATAAATGGCAGAAAGTAGGCATGAACCCACATTGAACACCACATACTAAGATAAGATCAAAATGGGTCCAAGATTTAGGCATAAAGAATGATATTATAAATAAATTGGAGGAACATGGGATGGTTTACCTCTCGGACTTGTGGACAAGGAAGGAGTTTGTGTCCAAGGGAGAACTAGAGACTATTATTGATCACAAAATAGAAAATTTTGATTACACCAAATTAAAAAGTTTCTGCACAAACAAAACTAATGCATACAAGATTAGAAGGGAAGTAACAAATTGGGAAAACATTTTTACAGTTAAGGGTTCTGATAAAGGCCTCATCTCCAAAATATACAGAGAATTGACTTTAATTTATAAGAAATCAAGCCATTCTCCAATTGATAAATGGTCAAAGGATATGAACAGACAATTTTCAGATGATGAAATTAAAACTATTTCCACTCATATGAAAGATTGTTCCAAATCACTATTGATCAGAGAAATTAAGACAACTCTGAGATATCATTACACATCTGTCAGATTGGCTAAGATGACAGGAACAAATAATGATGAATGTTGGAAGGGGCTGTGGGAAAACTGGGACCCTGATACATTGTTGGTGGAATTGTGAAAGAATCCAACCATTCTGGAGAGCAATCTGGAATTATGCCCAAAAAGTTATCAAAATGTGCATACCCTTTGACCCAGCAGTGCTACTACTGGGCTTATATCCCAAGGAAATACTAAAAAAAGGAAAGGGACCTATATGTGCCAAAATGTTTGTGGCAGCCCTTTTCATAGTGGCTAGAAACTGGAAAATGAACGGATGTCCATCAATTGGAGAATGGTTGGGTAAATTATGGTATATGAATTTTATGGAATATTATTGTTCTGTAAGAAATGATCAAGAGGAGGAATACAGAGAGGCTTGGAGAGACTTACATCAACTGATGCTGAGTGAAACGAGCAGAACTAGGGGATCATTATACACTTCAACAATGATAATGTACGAGGATGTATTCTGATGGAAGTGGATATCTTCAACATAGAGAAGAGCTAATCCAATTCCAATTGATCAATGACGGACAGAATCAGCTACACGCAGAGAAGGAGCACTGGGAAATGAGTGTAAACTGTGAACATTGTTTTTTTGTTTTGTTTTGTTTTGTTTTGTTTTTCTTCCCAGGTTATTTTTACCTTCCGAATACAATCCTTCCTTTGCAACCACAACAACAAAATTTGGTTCTGCACATATATATTGTACCTAGGATATGCTATAAGATATTTAATATGTATGGGAATGCCTGCCATCTAGGGGTGGGGGTGGAGGGAAGGAGTGGAAAAATTCCGAACAGAAGGGAGTACAAGGGATAATGTAAAAAAAAAAAAAATACCTATGCATATGTACTGTCAAAGAAAATGTTATAATTATAAAAATTAATAAAAAAAAAAGAAATGAGACAGCAAAAAAAAAGAAGAAGAAAGTTAGATAAGACCTTGTTGCAGTAAAATAATGAGACTATGTTACTCTAGCTTTCTCCCATATTTCTCAATGTGTGCTCTCTTGTGTTGGATGTCCCTTGAAAAAGTATATTATATTGGACTGTATTCAAAAATGCTTAAGGTTTTAGGGATAAATGTAGAAAGTCTGTTTTGTGTTAACCTTGACAACTCTTTTTGAGTCATTTCTAATCCTTCTGAGTGGGTCTTTGTCTATGACCCTGGACAGTGAAGCCCTTAGCCAGATTCATAACCTGCTATGTGTAGAACATTGTGCTTAGAGTTCTAAGAGATGCAAAATTTAGATAACTGTTAGTGACAATATTCAATTTACTAGTAAGAGGAAATAAAACATACAAAAATGATCATAGTAAAACAAAAAATAAGTAAATAAGAGAAGAAAACAAACTGCCATGGTTTATGGGAATATATTGTTTCTAGACCATATTCAAAATGATATTGAATATTCTGAGGTAGAGATTCAGCCTGCATGAATCATGACCAGAGAACAAATTCAGAACCATAAATTGCGTGCTGTATTTTAATTTCTTCCCTTAACTTGTGGAGTGAATTGTAAAAAATAACTTTAGAATCCTTCAATCTCTCTAGTGGTTAAATGGCAAACAATATTGATCATCTCATGGTGCTATTGAGAGAATTCATAATGATTGACAGATTTGGAATCAGAGACCTTGCTAATGAGGTCTTGGTCATTAAACTTTGTGGATGATTAGCATTAGATGTATCATCTAAGTGAATATCTTAGATCATCACATCACAAATAGAAGGTCAGCATACTTCTTTCATGGCAGATGTAGGAAGGAAAGCCCCAGAGTTAATTGAATTATCTTTAAAATCAGATAAATTTTAAAAAAAATAAAACACTACCTAAATTTGAGTTAATGTTGTCCATTTTTCAATGTTACTTCTTTTTTTATCATAATTTCCATTACAAGCAATGAGATAAACAGTGAAAGGGACAAGATTATGGGGAGTTCTTTTAAATTACAAAGTCAGTGATTTAAAAAACAATACTTCATTGTCCTCTGCTGTAAAGAGATTCATTTAGTACTGAATTGTTACCCCTAGATTTATTATATAGTGAGCTCAAGAAAAAGAGGTACTAATTATGAGGTAAATGATTTCATGATCAGGACATCAATAAACATTTTTAATATTCTATCATGTGCCAAGTACTATGGCAAGTACTAGGGAAATAAAGGCCAAAGATATTCCCTGCTCTTGAGGAGCTCACAATATGATCAGCTGATTGAACTCTCTTCCATTTTGGAAAAATAAGGCAAATACTGGGAAAGGAATATTGTATACTCCAGAGCTCCTTAATTTAGCTAATTTTCAGAAAATTTAATGAATCTGGGTTCCTCTACCAACACAGATCACAATCCATCCTCTGATTCTATTTACTTCGTGTCCAGTGTGGTTGTTATTTAAGTCATTTTTCAGTCCTGCCTGTCTCTCCATGACCTCATTTGGGGTTTTCTTGGCAGATGTATTGGAATGGATTGCCATTTCCATCTCCAATTAATTTTGCAGATGAGAAGATTGAGGCAAACAGAGTTAAGTGATTTGCCCAGGGTCACACAGCTAATTCACATCTGAGGCCAAATTCATGAAGATGAATCTTCCTAATTCCAAATTCTATCCACTGTGTCACTGTTTCACATCCATATCCTGCCAAAATCCTCCAGGAAATAAATATCTGTGCAACATGCTAGGCTACCTTATGTTTCTTTTGAGTAATATCATTGTGTAACAATAGTGTATATATTTATTATTTCTTAGTTTTGATACATAGTTAGCTATCTCCTTTTATGGTCACATATGCCCAATATAACTTACTTCATTCCTCATCTGATATATATTGTAGTTGGAAAAAAACAAAGTCAAATCACATCCATCATATACCTCATTACCTATAATTGTTATTCTTCTGAGATTGTAATGTCTCATGATTTTAATCATAAAGCATTATTAAGAGGATATTGTTACTTATAGCGATGTGCAAAGGTAGGGAGGGGTAATATTCTATAATAGTGCATTTTGGGATCCTTGAAAATGCAGCACAAACATTATTCATCAGCTTTTGAACATTAAAATATCTTATTTAGGGAATATGCACATGAAATTTGTTTTTAAAGTACCTAACTTTTACCCTTTAATGTTGGCTATGCAGTAAGGTTATGTCTTTGATTTACTTTTCAAAGGGATTTTATTTTGTTGCAGCATTTTGAAATACTAAATTAAAAGGCATGCATAGAACAACTTAAAAGGTGAATTCATGATGGATCAGAATGACTCAAGTTATAAAAGACTTCATACAGTTTGAATTTTAAAATAGTTTGATTTTAAAAACAGATAAACTAATAGTTTGATTAAATTTTTTAAAGTTAAATCTTATTTTTCTGAGACCAGATATCGCCACTTTATTCTACCTGGATGCATTTGTAGCACTGTCAAAATTTTCACTTTTTCCAATTTTATTTGACCATGAAAAGCACTATAATTTAAATATAACAATAATAATAATAACTAGCATTTACATAATGCTTTAAGATTTGCTAAGCATTTTGCAAATAAAATCTCATTTTATCCACACAACAACCCTATAAAGGTAGGTATTATTATATACATTTTATCTGTCCCAGTTGTGTCCATGTCTACAGTTGCCTATGCATCTTATAGTCTACTTATGTTTATGATCTTATTTTCAATTAAGCGAAGAAAGGTTGATTCTGAAAAAAACTGACATGAGATAACAGATTGATCTACTTTCCATAGAAGCAGTTGTGACTCACATCAATGTAAAAGGAATTATATCTAGTACCCTTTTCCAATCTCCATGCCATACACATATTGGGCAGGTGAATTATATCAGCCTATAATCTCATTGGTCTTCTTCAAAAACAAAGGATAACAACAGTCTTATTGCAGTTCAGAATTCACAAACTCCCATGCTTAAATAGTCAATTAGTCCCAGCCTCCTAAGTGTTCAGAGAACATAGGTGTTCCTGGTATTTGCAGCCAATATCTCTGGTCCCAGTAGTTCTGTGGTTCTATTTTGAGAAATCATAGGCCTCTATTTTCTCCATCTTCCATTCCTAACATCAGCAGACTCATGCCTCCCTCAAATATTCCCTGAGGCTAATTTTGTCTGGAAAGCTCCATTTATCCTTGGCAGGATCAAGTATCAAAAATCACCAATGCCTGATTTTTTATTATTTGACTGGGTTTTCATAGAATCTGGAGTGGGTTGGAAAGGTTAGTTGTTGGATTATGGACAGGGAGTAGGAGATTTTGATCTGAAGTCTCCTTGAACTGGATATGATTTGGAAGAAAGGGGGATTTGATTTTTGGAGGTCTACTTCTGGGAAAAGGCAAGATTTCCATGGTCAAAGAAAAAGCAGATCACTCTCCATTCTAAGGGACTTATTTTGAAGCAAGAAGTCAGAGGAAGGACATAGGCCAAAAGGAGTTTCATTTAATGTTTAACAATTGACTTCTTTTGGGGGAAAGGGGGAAATATATATATAAATGTTAATAAAGTGTTACATATATATATGTATATATACATACATACATATATATATATGTAACACTTTATTAACATTTCTCCCATCACTTTAAGTCTAGCCCAACAAAAACAAAAACCCAGTACATTAAAGTATGATTTGGAGCACAATTAACAATTAGTTCTTAGAAGCCATTTTGGGCTATAGCATACTTTGAATTCCAGTTGACCATGTCAGCAGTTTTCCCAACCCCAAAGCATAATTTAATAAAATTATTTTTCCATGTTTGCAAAAAAAAACTTTATTAAATAATACATATTCTTCATTGATATAACTAGATCATCCTTAAATCAAGTCATCAAGAATTTATTAAGAACCTAATATTTAAAACACACTGTGTTAAGTTCTGGGGACACAAATGCAGTTATCCATTCCACATTGAAGGGGTTAGAAGTGCATTCCCTTCTCTCCTTTTGGGCTCTTCTTTTCTACCAGAGAAGTCTGAATTATTCATTTTTCTTTTATCAGTATTTACAATACGATACATATATTTTATGCATTATGCATTTCTGAGTTTCTAAGCTTTTTCTATATCTGTCTGTTGGCCTTCATATATTGTCTTTGGGTTCCAAAAAACTCCTCCAAAATTCCCATTTAATTTTTTCCACAATTATAGCAAAATCATAATGGGTAAAATCTTGATGTGGAAGGGATAACATTACAAGCAGATACAAAGACAATCCCTTCCCTCAAGAGCTTAAATTCTAGTGATGAAAGCTGGAAAGCTAGGGTAGAGAAAGGGAATGGGAGGGGTAAGGGAGAAATATATAGGGAAGGAGCATGGCAGAAAGTCAGGAGTGAAGCTTGGAGAGGAATGAAGATAATGTTGACTTGGACATTCTACTTAAAATGATGGTTCTTGGAGAAAGCATCTGATAAACAGGAGAGTCTATAGGGTAGAAGATATTTCAACATGTTAAGTCCAGAGGTATAGGGTAGAGGTTTCTATACCGTGGTGGAGAAAGTTGGAATAATAAAGTACCTCTCTTGTTTTAGGACTTTAAAAAAAAAAAAAACCCTGGGTACATTAGATTTCAATATTATTCTAATTATTTAAAAGTACTTTTGACATTTTGTGGCTCTTTTGAATGAAGTTAATGTTCACTGTGATAATTTTTAAAAGGAAAATATATTGGAGATTTTGATAGCAGGATTATTCTATATAATAATTTACAAAGACAAAAATGAAACAGTACTCATACTCTAGGACCTTATATATTTTTAAAATTTACTTTATTTAAGAAAAAAACCAGAATAAGACGAAAGAAAAATAGAAAATGAATACAAGACAAGACAAAATAAAACAAAAGAGAACATTGTCATGTTCCCAGCAGAACCTCAGGGAGGATTCAAAATATATAACAACAAATTACCAGCTAAAGAAAGCACACACACACACACACACACACACACACACACACACATACACACACATATAGGGAGGAGATAATTTGGAAAAATGAATACAAGAGATAATATTATAAAAAATAAGTTAATATTATAAAAAATAATTACTCATGCATATATAGTGTGAAAAAAATTATAAATAAAAAAAGAAAATCAGAAGTAAGATGTGAACTCAGATCAAAAAAAAAAAAGAAAGGATATATTTATGTATTCATATGTAGATACATACATATATATACATACACACATACACACACTCCTGCCCCTCTCTACACATATACATATCTTTCCTATGTCTTCTGATTCTTTGCTTTAATTTTGCTCCTTAGCTTGCCTTGCTATTACTTAACCTTTCCCCAACCATAGATCACTTTCTTGTCTTCTGCCCTCACCCTTTGCTTCCTCATTCATCCATCTTTTTCTCTTATTTCTTTATAGATTTTGAAGGTTGTTATGCCCTTCCTGGTATATATGTAGTGTTGTCTATTTAATCTATTCCCAATGTGAACAGGTTTTCACTTCCATACTTCTGTATCTATTTTTCCTATTCACCTCTTGGTATATAGCATGATTACTATTTTTACCTTAACTCTGCCTCACTCTTTTGAGCTACCCTATTATTGATGTCAATTTTAAACAAATGGTATCATTTTCCGTGTGAGACAAACAAACAAACAATTTGTCCATGTTAAGTTCCTTGAAACTGATTTTTAAATCAGTTTTCTATTACGTTCTGGTTTGTTTGATAGAAAGTCCTGAAAATCTGCAAGTTCATTGAATGTTCATTTTTTTCTCATTCAATATTATAGATAATTTTGCTGGATATAATTTTTTATTAATTTTATAATTATAACTTTTTTTGACAGTACATATGCATAGGTAATTTTTTACAACATTATCCCTTGTACTCCCTTCTGTTCTGAAAATTTCCCCTCCTTCCCTCCACCCCCTCCCCTAGATGGCAGGCATTCCCAGACATATTAAATATCTTTCTTATAGTATATCCTAGGTACAATATATATGTGCAGAACCGAATTTTGTTGTTGTTGTTGTTGCAAAGG
This sequence comes from Sminthopsis crassicaudata, assembly GCF_048593235.1. NCBI lineage: Eukaryota > Metazoa > Chordata > Mammalia > Dasyuromorphia > Dasyuridae > Sminthopsis > Sminthopsis crassicaudata. Next base: position 296,241,853 of record NC_133618.1, read on the forward strand.
AAGAATTGTATTCGGAAGGTAAAAATAATCTGGGAATAAAAACAAAAAACAAAACAAAAAAAGAAAAAAAATGCTCACAGTTTACACTCAATTCCCAGTGCTCCTTTTCTGGGTGTAGCTGATTCTGTCCATCATTGATCAATTGGAATTGGATTAATTCTTCTCTATGTTGAAGCTATCCACTTCCATCAGAATACATCTTCATACAATATCGTTATTGAAGTGTATAATGACCTCCTAGTTCTGCTCATTTCACTCAGCATCAGTTGATGTAAGTCTCTCCAAGCCTCTCTGTATTCCTCCTGTTGGTCATTTCTTACAGAACAATAATATTCCATAACATTCATATACCATAATTTACCCAACCATTCTCCAATTGATGGACATCTGTTCATTTTCCAATTTCTAGCCACTATGAAAAGGGCTGCCACAAACATTTTGGCACATGCAGGTCCCTTTCCCTTCTTTAGTATTTCCTTGGGATATAAGCCCAGTAGTAGCACTGCTGGGTCAAAGGGTATGCACATTTTGATAACCTTTTGGGCATAATTCCAGATTGTTCTCCAGAATGCTTGGATTCTTTCACAACTCCACCAACAATGCATCAGTGTCCCAGTTTTCCCACAGCTCCTCCAACATTCATCATTATTTGTTCCTGTCATCTTAGCCAATCTGACAGATGTGTAATGATATCTCAGAGTTGTCTTAATTTGCATTTCTCTGATCAATAGTGATTTGGAATACTCTTTCATATGAGTGGAAATAGTTTCAATTTCATCATCTGAAAATTGTCTGTTCATATCCTTTGACCATTTGTCAATTGGAGAATGGCTTGATTGCTTATAAATAAAGTCAATTCTCTGTATATTTTGGAGATAAGGCCTTTATCAGAACCTTTAACTGTAAAAAATGTTTTCCCAATTTGTTACTTCCCTTCTAATCTTGTTTGCATTAGTTTTGTTTGTGCAGAAACTTTTTAATTTGATGAAATCAAAATTTTCTATTTTGTGATCAATAATGGTCTCTAGTTCTCCTTTGGTCATAAATTCCTTCCTCCTCCACAAGTCTGAGAGGTAAACTATCCTACGTTCCTCTAATTTATTTATGATCTCATTCTTTATGCCTAAATCTTGGACCCATTTTGATCTTATATTATTATATAGTGTTAAATGTGGGTCCATGCCTAGTTTCTGCCATTGGATATAATATTTTTGGCCACAGGTCTAATTCTTTTAATTGTCAGTAGATACTATTTCCAGGACTCATGTGTTCTTTTGTTGTGGGATGCTAAGTCCTGTACAATGTTAATTGTAGTTCCAGCATATTTGAATTGTTTTTTCTTGTTTCTTGCAAAATTTTCTCTTTGATCTGGGGGTTTCTAAATTTGGCAGTAATATTCCTGTGTTTTCCACAAAGTAGTATCTCTTTGAGGTGGTGATTGGTGGATTATTTTTTTTATTTTTACTTTCTCCTATCTATCACTCCAGGACAATTTCCCTGGATTATTTCTTGTGTCAAGGTTCTTTTTCTTGGTCGCAACTTTCAGGCAGTCCAATTACTCTTACATTTTATCTTCTTGATCTATCTCTAGAGCTGTCATTTTTCTTATGTTTCACATTCTGTTCTATTTTTTTGTTCTGTGTAATCTATTTTGTTATTTCTTGGTCTCTCATAGCTTCACTGCTTTCCCCTTGCCCAATTCTAATTTCCAAAGAAATTAGATTAACTTTTTGTTTATAATCTTTTTGGAGTTTTTTTTTTTATTTTTTTTTTAATTTCCTCAATGTATTTGTTTTTTAAATTCTTTTTTGAGTTCTTCTATAAGGCAGGGAGCCATTTCATGTTAATTCTTTGGGTTAGAAACTTTTTTTTTTTACTTCAGTGTCCTTCTTTGAAGATGAACCCTGGTCTTCCCTCTTTTCACAGTAAGTTTCCATAGTGGGGTTCCTTCTTTCTAGATTCATTTAAAAAAAGAGGTATTAGTGTAAGCACCTCTAATTGTGGAGTTGGAGGATGGTGACTCTTATCTTTACTTAAACTCTTCCCTCTGACCTGAACCCCAACCAAGAGCAAAATGTCCACAGCCAGCAGTGTCCCTACCCTGTTGCTTCTCCATTCCCAGTGTGCTGCTTCCTTTTGGCCCAGGGCTGAGTCCCTGCAGCATAGCAGAGCCTGATGTTCCCAATCAGCCGAGGTTCCCTCAGTCTTCCCAGACTCAGACCCCAATTCCACAAACAGTCCAGGAAATGAAAGTTTCTTTGGTTCCTTCTTAGGCTCCAACCAAATCCAGCTAGCCCTAGGGGACTCCATTGGGTTTTTCTGAGGAGCCAGCCTCAGAAATTCATGCACTTCACATGAGTTAATCTTTCTTCAAATCTTCTTGGGTTGTACCTGAAGAACCTTAGTTCTGCTCCAAGCTTTCTTGATTTTTCACCAATCTATGTTTACCCTGAGGTGCAAATTCATTCTATTTGTGGGTAAAATCTGGATAACCTGAAATTTACCAACCTACTCCACCATATTCCCAGAATCCTCCCTGGTATTCAATTGAAAGGTTAAAAAAAAAAAAGTAAAAACAGGTGTAAGAATGCCCCCCCAAATATTCATTTCATGAAGAAAAGTCGTACACACAAACAGCTGTCTAATGATGAAATTTTAACCTTTTCAAATATTTGTTTTGACTGAAGTATAAGAGGGAATGAGGGTTTGTCAGAAGAGCAGAAATACCAGTAAAGGACTCATTGCTTTTGTCCCATCCCTAACTCCTAATATTTCGAAATGACCTTGGAGGCGTATCAAAGTTTCAAGAATTTTTGGGAAAGCTTCATGGAAGCTTTAAGGACCAACCATGAGGAGCTCATGCAGTTGTTCTAGCATCAGAAAAACATGTAGGATTCAGATAATGGGAGGAGGTGTACTGCCAGTTACTAAAATGAGAAATCATAAACCAGATAGAAACAAGGATTAGAGGTTTTTTTGAATGAGTCATTGTCTTACAGCAACTGCCTAAGGGAACCCTAAAGAACAGGTTAAAAAGGTCAGAGCAGAAGGATGGGTTGTTGAATGGCTCAATGGTCTCTGAAAGAATCAATTCCAATAGCACATAAACATTTGCTCCCAGATATACAATCTGGGAGTTCTGAAGCTAAAGGGGCACTTATCTTAAGCACCAAAAGAAGAAATAGCTTTTTTGGAAACAAATAAACAGTGGTAAAAGAGTCTTAGTGAAGGAGCAGAGACAGAGGCAATAGCGATCACTTGCTGCCCTGGTTCAGTTTTTTTTCAGTCAAGTATGACTCTTTGTAATCCCCATTTAGGGTTTTTTGGCAAAGATATTGGAGCGGTTTGCCATATCCTTTGCCAGCCTTCTCATTTTACAGATAAGGAAACTGAGGCAAACAAGGTTGGGGCCACATTTGAACTCAGGAAGATTAGTCTTCCTGATTCTAGGCTTGGCATTCTTTCCACTGTGCCATCTCACTGCTTGAATATGTAGCAGCAAAGAACCACTGGGAGTAGATGAGAAAGTGGAGCATTTGCCCTCTCTTCCTAAACGAACTCCTAGCTCTTTAATCTATTAAAGCTATCCCATCCTGGAAAAACATGGCTCTTAAAGAGAGGATTCTATTTCTCAATTTCTCAAAGTCTCTATATGTTTATTCCCCCAACCTAGCCAAGGGAGGAAAAAAATATTCAATGTACAATGAAGATCAAGTACAGAACAGCTATTTATTTGTCTAACATAAAACAAATGCTCATGAGTGAAGTGAGCAGAAACAAGAAAACATTGTATACAGTTCCAGCAACATTGTGTGATCATCAACTATGATAGTTTTTGCTCTTCTCAGCAATATAATAATCAAAAACATTTCCAAGAGACTCATGAGAGAAAATGCTATCCACATCTACAGAAAGAACTATGGAGTATGAATGCATATCAAAACATACATTTTCACTTTTTGTTGTCTTTTTGTTTTTCCTCTTTCATGGTTTCCCTTTTTACTCTAATTCTTCTTTCATAACATGACTAGTATGGAAGTATGATTAATATGATTGTACATATATAACCTATATCAAATTGCTTTCTGTCTGGGAAATGGGAGAGTGGAGAGGGGAGGGAGAAAAATTTGGAATTCAGGATCTTATAAAAGCAAATGTTGAAAACAATCTTTACATGTAACTGGAAAAAAAATACTATTAAGCTGAGAGTGGAGAAATTAAACATGAGGCAATAACTTGTAACTACTATGATATTCTTCTATTGCAGGACTATTGACTATTGACTCAATTTTGTGCTATGTTTCTCAATATTCTTTGTCATCTTGGAAGTCAGACCAAGAGTGGGGATCTCACAATCACTAGTATTCACCATTATTGTAAGGAAGGATATGTCAATCTCTGGGTATTTACTCAATCATCTTTTGTCAGGCAAAGAAATAAAGCAAAGGATCTAGAATCAGAAACCAGAGATCCAGGTTCAAGGTCACCTACCTGAGCCCTTGTTCTAGCTGCCTGTTAGGAAGGAACAACTATGTTTCCTCCACCTATAAGTTAAAGTCTCAGAGTATGTTTTCACTTTGAGAGTATAAGGAAGACAGCACAATAGTTTCTTTTTAAAGGTCCACTGAACCAGGGACTCTTCCTACTTTGTCATCTCAAAGAGGAAGGGAATAGCATTTATTAAGTACCTACTATGGGTCAGGCACTGTGCTAAGCATTTTACAAATATTATTTTATTTAATGCTCACCTTGTATTGAGAAAACTGAGGCAAACAAAAATTGAGTGACTTGCATAGAGTCACAGTTATTACTTATCTGTGGCCAGATCTGAATTTAGGACATTTGGATTCCAGGCCCAGCACTTCTGACCACTGCTCCACTTTGCTGGGTAATCATTTCAATAATGACTACTCAACTGTGCTTACCCATAATGTCCAAGTTATTTAATGCCTTTTCCTGAGAAACTGAAATCCTTAGATATTTCTAGGATAGTTCTAGGGGATATTCAGTGGAATGACCCCTACAGATTACTTCCCACATATACTCCTTTATTATATTTATTTTTGAACATTTTGTACTCTTCAATTTAATATAAAGGCTTTGAAGATAAGCATAATCTCCTATTTGTATTTTATATTCTATCTCAAACAATGCTTGGAACACCACAGAAACTTAATAAATCTTTATTGGTTGATTGCTCATTACAATGTTCTATTTTGTTTATATTCATGATCTTTTTGTTGTCTGAGGAATCTAAGCCTGTCTACCTGCCCCACCCTGTGCATCTTGTTTTGCACTCTAAGAAAACCACATATTTTTCCTGAAAGTTACTGACTTATAAGTAATCTTGGTGGCACAGTTGATAAAGGAGACTGGAGTCAAGTATTCAAATTTGGCCTCAGAATTTACTAGCTGTATAAGCCTGAGAAAGTCACTTAATCTCTTTTTAACTATAAAATGGTGATAGCAATAGCACTTATGTTCCAGGATTGTGAGGATCAAATGAATAATTTTTGTGAATAATAATTATGAAGTACTTAGCACAATGCCTGGCACATATAAATATGTGTTACTATAAATGTGATGCAAACATTAATTATTATTATCATAATTATTTATTTAGAATTTTGCTCAGTTGAACTAAGTTACAATTTCCAGTTCAACTACTACAAAAACCCCGTCTTCTGCTCTGGAAAAATCTGAATTAACTCTTTTTTTGTTTGTTATTGTTCAGTCATATATGACTTTTCATGACCCTATTTGGGGCTTTCTTAGCAAAAATATTGAAGAAGTTTGCCATTTCCTTCTCCAGCTTATAAGGGAGGAAACTCAGGATATGTGTTTGAATCTCTCTTCTACCTACCTTTGTGAACTTGGGCAAGTGATAGCTTCCCTGAATCTTGGTTTTCTCAATAAAAAGGAGAAGTGGGAGACTAGTAGAGCCCTAAGACCCTTTGTAACAACCTATCTGAGACCATGAATTGGGGGCAATCTTAGAGGTCATCAAGTTTAACCTCTCACACAATTCATATTCCCTTTGCCTTTTAGTCAGATTCTACCAGAATATCTGTGAAGTTCTTTGCTTTCAGAAGCATGCTATCCCATTGTTCCACAACTCTAATAATTAGAATGCTGCATCTTCTATTGAGCTAAAATCTACTTTCCTTTAACATTTCAAAATTGGTCTTAATTGTGCTCTTTGGAGCCTGTTAGAACAAACCTACTCTTTTTTTGTCTAGATGACTCGCCTTCAAAGTATTTGAAGACAGAGAGCTACAGAGATTCTCTATAATCTTCTCTTAACTCTGCCCTTTTCCACCATTCCACATAAAACACCAGTGGCAGCTGGTGGCTCAGTGGATAGAGTACTCACAGAGTCAGAAAGTCTTGAATTCAAATTGACCCCAGACAACTAGCTGCAGCAAATCACTTAATCTCTGATTGCCTCAGTTTTCTATACTGTAAATGGGAATAAGTATAAGAAATTCTCAGAGTTGTTATGAGCATCAAATAAGATCATATTTGTAAAAACAAAACAAAACAAAAAACAGTTAGCTGATTCCTAGCACATAGTAGCCAGGATATAAATGCTTATTTTTTCTACTTTCCCTTCCTGGTGGCTGTTGCTGGTTAGACAGCCATTAATTAATCCTTTCTATTTCTACTCCCTACTTATTCCACATTGACTCTCTACAGGAATGCCTCTGCACATTTTACCATGTTTAAGCCCCTTTACATCCTCTTCAAAGGGATAAGTATGTTCTTGGTTTAGAGAGATTGTTTGAATACCAACCATTCCTACTATTACTGCCTAATAAATTTCCCTTCTGAAAGGTAATTAAATATGACTAATAATCACCACACCAATGGAGGTAGTGAATGACAGTATTAGAAACCCCTTAAAACCCTCAAGGGAGTAGTAGTTAGCTGTTTTCTGGTTATCAGGTCTGCCACTGTGAATGGAAGTTGGAGGGGAAGGGCATTCTGCAAAGCATGACCCAATTTTGAAAGTGCTAAATGTCTTGAGTGCCCTTTTTTTATGGCCACACATCCTTTTATAGCAACAAAGAATATTGATTTTGTTCTATGACACCCTTGGAAAAATCATGAAAATGTCATATTAGCAAACTAGTGGGTAGAAATTTGGGTAGAATAAAGGTCAGAGTTAAGGAGGAGGAGGACAAAAACCCTGAGGGATTCTGATTTCCCAATGACCTTGTTAACGTTGATGGCTGATATGGAATATCATCAGATATTTTCATTTTCCAAATGATCTATGCTTTGTTTGAGAGGCCCTGTGGTTTGATTTCATTCATTGATTTATGTACTGAATGACTATTATAGATAAGGTCTTATGTTCTATGAGAAAAACATAGAAGAATATGACGCAGTGTCTGCCCTCAAGAAATTAACAGTTGGGGGTGAGGATAAAGGGTAAAACACAAAAGAGGATAACTATAATACTAAGTGGAATCTGAAAGTACTAAAAAAGGAAAAAAGGAATAACGTATTTCCCCCCTGACTAGAGAGGAAGTGGCATTTGAGCTATGTGTGGGTAGGAGAATAGAAACTAGATACAGGTTAGTGGTGGGAAGGGGAACACTCATTAAGTCCTTTAAACAGAGGGAGGATAACCATCTAAGGAAGAACACTTGAAGATATTTATAGTCCGCTGGTTCTTTGCATAGACCTATGGCAAATTAGTGTTATTCAACCTCAACCTTAAAGAAGTACTGAAAACAGAATTGATAGATACAAGGAAGAGAGATGGTCAGCTCAATCACCCTCAATTGCTTTACCCTACTGTGTAGAGCTATAAGTCTTGAAGACTAAATCACTTTCTGGGGGAAGTGGAACTTAGCAAAGAGAGAGTTATATTTAATTATTTATGGGCTTAGAGAATGAAGTCTCTTGTGCTTTGCATTTTGTGTTGAAAATAAAGTTTATCCTGTATTTGGCATATTGTTAGCTTGAATACTTGCAAAGGAATTAAGGGTTCTTTTGCCTAGATTTAAGTGGAGAATTGGGGCAAGTAGATAGCTAACTAGATAATTTGCTGGGCCTGGATTCAAGGACTTGAATTAAAATCTAGCCTCAGACACATATTAGCCACATGATCCTACCAATTCACTTAACCTCTGTTTGCCTTAATCCACTGGAGAAGGAAATGACAGACAGTGCCTATATCTTTGCCAAGAAAAGCCCATGTACAATACGGTCCACGAGGTCAGGAAATGACTGAATGATTGAACAATAAATATGGAGGCTTAGACAAGATATATACTCTGATGTTTCCAGGGGAGAATCTAGATGGGAATATTATCCAAAGATTGATTTGTAAGTAGCCTTCCAGATTGAATCTAGATTATGAACCCAGAGCTGGGAGTTACAAGTAATTATAGCAAATGACTAATGATTACATGGTGTTTTGTTAAAGGTAAGAGTTCTTAAACATGAGAAGCAAAATTTCAACTCATTCTGGCATCTAAGAACCTCAGAAATCTGGATTCGATCTGAATCACTAGCTTTATTTGAAATTACTCTCCAAACTGGACTGATTCTTATTCCACAATCTCATTTTATAGTCTCCCAACTCTGTGCCTCAATGCAGGAATTCCTTCATGTCCATGTAACCGAGGACATGCACAAGATACAGAACCTGCTTCTGGAAGTACCTGATGCCCAAAAGAAGCCTATTCCACAACTTCAGATCATGCACCTGTGTACTGTGATTGTTTCCTGTCTACCTAATGTGTGGAAAATAGTCATTTGATTGGCTTATGATAAATGGCTAATCTTTTCTGCAAGGAGATTATAAAAGAATCCCAAATTTCCTTAAATTTAAACTTTAAAATAGTGTATTAAGTTTTTACTACATACAATGCACACATTTTATTCTCTGAAGGTAAAATATTTCCTCTTATTTGAGGTGGAGTATGTACCAGACAGCCTGCATAGGGAGCCAGACTTGAGTTAGGATAATCTACATTAAAAATCTGTCCTAAAACACATGGTTGAGTAACCATGGGAAAGTCACAGCTTCTTAGTGCCCCAGGAAACCCTATAAATATCAGAATACCTTCTGTGTTTTTTTTAATAGCTATGTTGTTAGAAAAGACATTAGCCTGTGAAATTCTCTCTTCCTCCATAACTCCTGTTCCCTCTCTCCTCCTCCTCCTCTTTCTTCTTCTTCTTCTTTCTTCTTCTTCTTCTTCTTCTTCCTTCTTCTTCTTCTTCTTCTTCTTCTTCTTCTTCTTCTTCTTCTTCTTCTTCTTCTTCTTCTTCTTCTTCTTCTTCTTCTTCTTCTTCTTCTTCTTCTTCTTCTTCTTCTTCTTCTTCTTCTTCTTCTTCTTCTTCTTCTTCTTCTTCTTCTTCTTCTTCTTCTTCTTCTTCTTCTTCTTCTTCTTCTTCTTCTTCTCTTTCTCTCTCTGTCTCTGTTTTATGCCACAATTCTACTTTTTTATTTATTTATTTATATACATATTGTTTTCCACATATCTTCCCTTTCATTACACTCCAACTTCAGAGTAGGGATAATTTTTGGGGGGAGAGGAGTGTATCTCTCTTCACTAGCCCAGAGTTTTGCCAATTTTTTCTTCTTGATTTTTTTTGCCTGTAATTTCAAATGTGTGGGAATGTCCCAGGTGAACTCTTCTTATCATTGCAGTGTAGAAGCTATTCTGGTATTTATATTATTTCTTGAGACACTGAGGAGCTTCAACTTTCCCATGGTCACCCCATCACGTGTCTTAGGGCAGATTTTTTAACCTAGGTTATCCTAAGTCAAGGCTGGCTTTTTATTCAGGCTGTGTGACCCTCATATTCCACATCACATAATAGAAAATACTTTACCTTCAGAAAATAAAATGTGCATTATATGTAGTAAACACTTAATACAACATTTTAAAAATTGAAATCAGGGAAATTTGGGGACACTTATAGTCTCCTTGCAGAAATAATTAGCTATTTATCCAATCTCTACATTTTCTTGAGGTTAGATTACAAGGTTTGGTTCACAAGTATTTACTGATTGCATTTTATTTGACATTGAAGTCAAGCCCCCTTTCTTCTGTAATATCAATATAGGTAGAACCAGGCTTGGAATATGTTCAATATTATTGCAAACAGACTAATCTTTCCTGAGGAAGAACCTGTTCCTGTTCTCTCAGAGTGATGCTGTTTACTGCTGAGAGGCAAATTACATTATTGAACTGGAAGTATTCTAATAGTTATAACCTTATGTGAAGCTCAATGAGGATAATGGAAAAGAGTTGCATAGTGTTTATAGTGTCCCATTGTGTATTTAAAAGTCTGTAATATCATTTTTCTAAAAATGAGAGCATCGATTGCCTATGTTGAACTTAATCCATTTTTATACACTATTTAAAATAGATTATTTGAAAAAGAGATGATGTAATCTGCCTTGGGTGAAGATCTGGGGTAATCTCTCTTGGACTGACTATACACTGATAAAGAATTACCTATGACTTATTTGATTGATATCTGTTCTTTGAACTATATTTTTACATTTATTATCTAATTGGTATTAGAATTATTTCTGAACAAGTCCTTTCTCCTCTTCCAAATTATAACCTAGTTGACTATGAACAATGTGAAATCTGTATCTATGGAACATATAATATATACTTAATAGATATTTGGGCTGAATAAATGTGATCTGGAGCAATAGGAAGAAAAACAAAGATAACATAATATATGACAAAATGAAAGAATTGCAATACAGAGATCACTACTTTTAGAGGTATGAAGACCTAGGTTCAAAATTTTCCTCAAATACTTATTAGCTATGATATTCTGTATTGAGATTCAGTTTTTGCATCAATCAATTAAGAGTTCTTAGGTTCCTGACAGATCCAGATATGGACAAATAACTTAACCTCTGTCTCAGTTTCATCATCTGTAAAATAGGGACAATGATATCACCTACTTCCTAGATAGTTGTGAGGATCAAATGAAATAATCATTTTAGCATAGCATTTAGCACATAGCATCTGGTACACATTGCTTAGTCTTTTTTATTTTGTGGCCCCATTTGTTATCTCCAGCTAATTTTGCAGATGAGGAAATTGAGACAAACAAGATTGAGTTGCCTAGGATCATACAACTAGAAGTGTCTGAGACCAGATAAGAACTCAGGAAGATGAATCTTCCTGATTCCAAGCACTGTGCTCTATGTACTACAACACCTAGCTGCCATACCTAGAGCATAATAGATATTTAATAAGTCTGTTCCTTCCTTCTTTCCTTCTCTCCTTTTTGGGAGCATATTATCACAAAAGGGAAGTGGTAGGCTTTTTAATATAAGCCAATAAAAGTTCATTTTTCATATTCTTGCGAGTAAATGCATAGTGATTTATTAGGATTTCAATAGCTCTTAATTCACTACTATTTTCTTTTTGGAAGGAATTATTTTTTTTATTTGGTTTCTCTTCTTATAACTCTTAGACTCCATTCCAGAATCTGTATGAAATAATTACTCCATGAGTAAATATAAAATATTTTATCCAATGACCTATTTAAGTCAAGCTCCATTTTAAATTGTATTGTGAAGTCACTAATTATAAGAAAAATATAAGTGAAAACAATTCTGAGATTTTACCTCACACTAATTGGAAAAGAAAATGGGGGGAGGGGTGTGAGAATAAGTATTTAAATTCCTACTATGTGACAGACTCCATGATAAGTATTTTTATAGATATCTTATTTGAAAAAAAAGAAGGCATAGAATTGGAAGTGTTATGAAGAAACAGGGATATATTATTGAATTTGTAATTTAGTCCAACTGTTCTAGAAAAGATTTGAAATTATGCTTTAATAAAAAGCAACTAAACTCTATTCTCTTTAAGCCAGAGATCACACTCCTAAATGTAAATGTCAAAGTTATAAAAAATAGAAAGGACCCTTATACACCAAAATATTCTCAGTACCACTTTTTTCTCGATAGTATTTCCCCCAAAATATATGTAAAGATAGTTTTCAACATTTATTCCTGTAAAACTTTGTGTTCCAATTTTTTCTCCCTCTCCATTACCTCCTTTCTCCCCAACACAGCAAGTCATATGATGTAGGTTAAATATGTGCAATCTTTTTAAACATATTTCCATGTCTGTTGTGCTGCACAAGAAAAATTAGAACAAAAGGGAAAAAAACTATGAGAAAAAAAACAACCAAACAAACAAAAAAAAGAAATCCTATGAAATGAAAATTAAAATACTCTGCTTTGATCCATATTCAGTCTCCATAGTTCTCTCTCTGGCTGCTGATTACATTTTCCATGCCAAGTATATTGGAATTGTCTTGAATCACTCCATTGCTGAGAAGATCTAAGTCTATTAGAGTTAATCATCATACAATCTTGCAATGTCTTTCTGGTTCTGCTCACTTCACTCAGCATCAGTTCTTATAAGTCTTTCCAACCTTTTCAGAAATCAGCCTGCTCATCATTTCTTACTGAGCAATAATACTCTATAGCATTCATATACCATAACTTATTCAGCTATTTCACAACTGATGGGCATCCACTCAATTTCCAGTTCTTTGCACACTATCAAAAAAGCATTTTTGCACATGTGGATCCTTTCCCCTCTTTTATGATCTCTTTGGGATACAGACCTAGTGGTCCATCACTACTTTTTCAGGTAGAAAAGAACTAGAAACAAAGGAGATGCCCATGGATTGAAAAATGGCTAAATATATGTAATACATGAATGGACTGGCATGACACCATATTAAAAGAAATGTTAACAATAAAAAATTCATAGAAGCATGAGAAGTTCTACATGAATATGATGAAAAGCAAAATAAATAAAACTGGGAAATAGTGGGTAAAATAACTATAATAATGTTACTGGGCCAAAAATTAAAATTAAATACTGTTATATTAATGAACAAAAACATTGCTCAGTTATAATGACCAAGAATGGTCCCAGAGAGAAGAAAATGAACCTCTCTATATATTTGTAGAGGTGGAAGGGTTATGGATACAGAATATTATATACGATTATATTTAATAGTTTAATTGGTTTTGCTGCAGTTTTAAAAATCCTGTAACAAGAGTTGCTTTGCTAGGAAGGGAGACAGCGTAGGAAAGAAGTTGATGAAAATTATATAAATAAAAATTAAGATAAAAAATGGTATTGTAGGTCCTGCATTAAGTAGGGTATAGTGGAAGCAGCTTCTGGACTCATGTGTCAGACTTAAACAAAAGTATGTTCTTTAAAAAGATTTTATTGATTTCTTTGTTTTTTAGGTAGCCTAGATTTCTCCTTGTAACTCTTTCCTTCTTCCTCCCAGAAAGCCATTCTTTATAACAAATAATTTTTGTAAAAAAAATGAGAAAGAAAAAATTGCAGAAAATCAATAGTTGTTGAATTTTAATTGAACTTTGAACCTCCTAAAGCTCAATGAATAAAATGTTGCAAACACATGGAGAAGAAAGGACGGCATGATCCTTGATTTTATTTATTTGCTGAACCTTTGCAAATAAAGGTTGAGAGGAAAGTGGATTCTGGTGCTGGATATCAGAGATGGTCAGAGAAAAGAATTAAAAAAGTAAGTAGCACATATAAATATATTTGAAGGTGATGGTACTGGGAGAGCAGGATTTTGACTGAGGTCAAGCCACAATATTTTCATAAAGACTGTTTTTCATGTTTCTACTGGGCTTATATCCTAAAAAGATCTTAAAAGAGGGAAAGGGATCATGTGCAAAAATGTTTGTGGCAGCCCTTTTTGTAGTGGCAAGAAACTGGAAACTTGGTGGATGCCCATTGATTGGAGAATGGCTGAATAAGTTGTAGTATATAAATGTTATGGAATATTATTGTTCTGTAAGAAATGACCAGCGGGATAATTTCAGAAAGGCCTGGAAAGACTTGCATGAACTGATGCTGAGTGAAGTGAGCAGATCCAGGGGATCATTATACATGGCAACTGTTTACAAGACTATAAGATGATCAATTCTGATGGAAGTGGATCTCTTCAACAATGAGATGATTCAAATCCATTCCAATTGTTCAATGATGAAGAGAGTCATTTACACCCAGAGAGAGGACCATGGCAGCTAAGTGTGAACTACAACATAGCATTCTCACTCTCTGTTGCTGTTTGGTTACATTTTGTTTTCTTTCCCAGTTTTTTTCCCCTTCTTGATCTGATTTTTTTCATGCAGCAAGATAACTGTATAAATATGTATACACATCATAAATTGGATTTAATATATATTTTAACATATTTAACATGTATTTTACTACCTGCCATCTAGGGGAAAGTGTCGGGGGAAGGAGGGGAAAATTTGGAACAGAAGATTTTACAAAGGTCAATATTGAAAAATTACCCATGCATATGTTTTGTAAATAAAAAGTTTTAATAAAAAAAGAATGTTTTTCACCTTCATTCACTATTTACCACGTCAACCAGTCCTGTTTTTATTTTAAAATGTCTCTTTTATTCCTATCTTTTTTTCTTTCCTGAGGCTGGGGTTAAGTGACTTGCCCAGGGTCACACAGCTAGGAAGTGTTAAGTGTCTGAGACCAGATTTGAACTTGGGTCCTCCTGAATTTAGGGCTGGTGCTCTATCCACTGCGCCACCTTGCTGCCCCAATTCCTATCTTTTTCATTGCTCCTAGTGCCATCTCTAGTTCAGTCCTGACTATTCTAGCAGGCTCCTAGGTGGAGTCTCAGCAATTCCAATCTATCTTACCTGCCAGACCAAAATTCTTTATACTCCACTATGGAAATATTCTTCCCCTCTTCCAGAATTAAAATGATATACTACTGTTCTGTATTAAGTCTAATTTTCAAGGCCTTCCATAATAGTTCCACTCTACTTACTCAAATTTATTTCCCTCTACTCACAGACATAAAGTCTCTGATAGGCAATTTTTTTTTTTATTTATCTATCTGAGCCTTTCTAATTCCTGATATTTACCACTAGTATTTTTTTAATTTTATTCCTCCAAATACATGCAAAGATAGTTTTCAATATTCACCCTTGTAAAACTTTGAGTTCCAAATTTGTCTTCCCCTCCCCTCCCAGACAGTAAGTGATCCACATAGGTCAAACATACAATTCTTCAAAACGTATTTCCATATTTGTGTCACACATGAAGTAATCATATCAAAAGGGAAAAAAACAAACAAGGAAACAAACAACACAAAAAAAAGGTTAAAATACTATGCTTTGTTTCATATTCAGTCTCTATAGCTCTCTCTCTCTCTCTCTCTCTCTCTCTCTCTCTCTCTCTCTCGCTCGCTCGCTCTGGATGCAGATGGCACTTTCCATCACAAGTCTGTTGAAATTGCTTTGAATTGAACTCATTCTTGAAAGGAGCCAAGTCCATCACAGTTAATCGTCACATAATCTTGTTGTTACTGTGTACAATGTTCTCTTGGTTCTACATAAGTTCATGTAAACCTCTTCAAGCTTTTCTAAAATCAGCCTGATCAACATTTCTTATGGAACAATATTTATTATATTCATATGCCAAAACTTAATCAACCATTCCCCAACTGATTAGCATCCACTCAGTTTTCAGTTCCTTGCTACCACAATAAGAACTGCTACAAATATCTTTATATGTGTGAGTCATTTTTCCTCTTTTATGATCTCTTTGAGATACAGATCCAGTAATGGCACTGCTGGATCAAAGGACATGCACTACTTTATAGCTCTTTGAGCATAGTTCCAAATCGCTCTCCAGAATGGTTGGATCTATTCCCAACTCCACCAACAATGTATCAGTGTCCCAGATTTCCCACATCTCCTCCAACATTTACCATTATCTTTTCCTAACATCTTAGCCAATTCAAGAGATGATTGCCACCAGTACTTAAACCATGACTTACACTCAGATGTTATCTCTGGCCTGATTGTTCTGCACCTTTTTTTTTTTTTTTTGATTCCTGACTTTTCCCTATTGATGGCTTGCTGAACTAGGAAGATAGTATGGTATAAGAGAAAGAACATTGGATTTAGAGTCAAAAGACATAGGTTTAGGTCCTAGCTCTGACATGGGAGCAAAGGATCAAAACTCCCACACTTAAGGGATCTGCTGAAGGATTTATGTCATCATTCCATCATTTGTTAAGAATATTATAGTAAATATTGCTGTTTAAGTAAAGGTAACATCACAAGTCCCTTCCAACTCTGAGATTCTGCAATGAATTTTAATCTATTCTCAACCATCATCCTCCAGATGCTGCTTGAATGGTAACTATTTATTGTCTCAAGCTTTTCCAAATCTCTTTCCATAGCTCTAGAAAAAGAATACTCCCAATACTAAAAGTCATTGACCCCTCAGGATGAATGAAACATATGATACCTTCTATTAAATACTCAAGAGAAATTTAGCAGAGGGAATTCTTAACCTTGTGAATTATTGTGAATCTCATGCAATCATCTCAGCTCCCTGACAGCTTTCAATAGCCTCTTTGAGGTTTGAGGGCCTGATGGAAAAATCCAACAGAGCCCTTAACATCATTCTAATAGTGATAGAAGCATAAACATATAACTGCAGGAACATTGCCTCAGGCTGTGATAACAACCTTTTAAAGCAGGCACTGTTTCTTCCATAAAGAAACATTGAAAGGGAAGAAATCCTGCTTTTATTTTTGCTTTCAAAAATAAAATAATATTATCAAAATTGGGTAATCAACATCATTATTGAATCCAAAGACAACTGCCTGTCATTCATCCTCTCTATGGCTTAAGAAATAGAATCAAAATAGAAGCTTGAAGGAATTATTGGGAGGAAAAGGGAGAGAGAGATACACACAGAGAAAGACAGAGAGACAGAGACAGAGAGACAGACACAGAGAGAGACACAGAGAAAGACAGAAAGACAGAGGCAGAGAAAAGAAGAAAAGGAAGAAAAAGAAAGGAAGAGAAGGAAGAGAAGGAGGAGGTGGAGGAGGAGGAGGAAGAGGAGGAAGAAGAGGAAGAGGAAAAGGAGGAGGAGAAGGAGGAGGAGAAGGAGGAGGAGGAGAGGAAGAAGAAGAGAAAGAAGGAGAAGGATAGGCAGAGGAAGAAGGAGGAGAAGAAGAAGAAGAAGAAGAAGGAGAAGGAGAAGGAGAAGGAGAAGGAGAAGAAGAAGAAGAAGAAGAAGAAGAAGAAGAAGAAGAAGAAGAAGAAGAAGAAGAAGAAGAAGAAGAAGAAGAAGAAGATTGGGAAAAACAACTGACCTGGAAAATAGATCAATGAGAGATAATTTTTAGAATTATTGGATTACCTAAAAATCATGACAATAGATACAGTTTAGACATGATATATCCAGAAATACTAAAGGAAAACTACTCTAATACCTTAAATCCAGGGGTAAAATTGAAGTTCAAAGAATATACTAATCTTTTCCTGAAATAGATCCTAAAATCTAAATTCCCAGGAATATTATAATCAAATTTCATAACTCCCAAGTCAAGGAGAAAATATTATAAACAATCAGAAATAAATAATTCAAATATTGTGAAGCCATATTGAGATATTGTTTTTAGAACTATATTTTCTTTACTCAATGACACACCACATATTTTATTTACTCAGATAATACACTAGAAACTGTTGGAACCAAAAAAAATTCCTAAAAGTCTGTGATTTACTCTTCACAAATGCATACAGATCAAGGGAATGTAAGATCAAGCTTAGAAAGCGTAAGTAAAAACAGAGTAACTCATAGCTTCTGTTTACTAGAAATAATGTAAAGGATGCTGAAAAAGTTATCCTTAGGTATAATATAGTTTTTTTTGTTTTTTTTTTTTAAGCTGGGCTTCTTATGGAGCTTTGAGACTATGTCCACTCTATCCTTGGATGCCAACATAGACTGGACTATCAACTGATTTCAGAATGCCATGGGATGACAAGAAGTCCAACATCTTCTGAACCCTTTGAATCTTTCAGCACCCTCCTTTCACAAAGAGAGGAGCCCTAACTTAAAATCTGAAGCCAAAGCCTTTAATTTACCCCAAGGCAATTTTACCCTCAAGGGTTTCCTGGAATGTTCTTTCTCCTGGCTTCCTTGGAATAATATACCCTGATTTAAGCTAACTTGATAGCTTTATACAGAATTCAGAGGATATGATTAAATTCTCTGTTAATTGCAACTACTTATCTACCATCATTTTACATCATGTAACGGCTTTTAAAAGACCTAATTGAAACCCTTTGATTGAGATTGGTGGATTGAGAATCATCAATTATTTTACATATAGAGAGGTACACTAAAAGTCTTAACTGCACTAAGACTTTGGGAATCTGCTGTATTTAGCTCTTCCTTGCCTTTAAGTAGATATCATTGTTGGTCAGCACTTAGCACAGTGTCTGACACAGTAAGTATTTAATGTTTGGTGACCTTTAGCAGAAGCTGCTTCTTTTACAATATCTGAAAATAGAAGAGATGATGATGGTGATATAATAACTGTTAAAGAATGGTCTTGAGCTAAGATCTTCCTGACTGCAAGTCCAATTCTTGCTATCTATTATTTCAGAAAGAAGTCATCATATCTGTGTATAATGAAAAATATATTCAAATTTAGTTGATGGATTACTTATTTCATGCATTATTCTACACAACAAAACTCAGAGGCACAAAGGGAATTTGTGTAGTCACAGTTTCAGTGAAGTTTGATTTGATTAAATGATGTTTTAATTTCATTTAAAGTGAGGAGTGAGAAAGTGAGAATACAAAAAAAAAAAAAGTTAAACATTTTATGGGGACAAAAATTCCCATATCCAGCTAAATTCAGCAATGTGAGATGCATAAATTAGATAATCCACTCCAAATATTCATAGGGACTATCTGTGTCTAACCTGTGGCAGATCATTTCGAGCTCTTATTGGTCTGATCAACCACAGTAGGACACACTGTAACTTGACTGTAATGTAATGATGTCATTTTGGTCTTCTTTGAGAATGAAGGACAACAACCAACCAACCATCCAGTCAGGGAGATGGTGGTGATGGTGGGAATCCCACCGTGAAACAGTCTTTTTCTCTTTTAGTTGCAGGAATTGGTTTTGTTCTGGGAATGAGGCACAACAAAAAAAAGAGGAATATACAGAAGAAATACTATAAAGCAGTTGCAGAAACTGCCCAGGATGGATACCTTGAAAGTTTTAGATCATCTATAGGGTCAGGAACCAGAGAATGAGCAGACAGAAAGAAAGTCTAGAGTAGACAGAAAGAGAAAAATAAAGAAAATGAGAGAAACTTTCTCTGAAAAAGGGGAACAAAAGTGAAATTTGAAAGCTAATAACTGAATTAATCAAAGGAGAGATCTACTTTAACTCAGAGGAAAAAGGGAAGAGGGGACTAAATGATTAGAGAAAAAATGAAAGAATTATAATACTTTTATAAACAAAATCCCAGGGAAAACCTTTGGAACTTATAAAGGAACTTATAAGCAAAATCCTATTAATTAACAGGTCAGGATAAAGGGGTAAACTATTGGGAATAGGGTCATTTTGAAAAAGAGCAAGCTAAAGAAACTGAAGGAACATAATCTTTAGTGTTTTTAGCAGAAAAGAAAGAAAATCTAATGTTATAAAGACATAGGGAGGAAAATATGAATCTCTTATAATTAAATGTAAGTGAACTGAACAGTGTAATAAAGTATAAAAACAAAGTGATACATCAGAACACAAAATCCTACTATTTCTTAGTTACACAAAATCCACTTAAAAAAACAAAAACATATACAAAATCAAATCAATATATTGGAAAAATTTACTATACACCAAGTGAATCCAAAAAAAAAAAAAAATGAAAATAGGGGAATAAATTGAGATGACTGGCTGAAGTAGAGAAATTAATCTAGTCAGAAGGACCCTTAGAATGGCCCCCTATTTTCTGAAGGTGGAATTAAGGTTGAGAGGTAAGATGGTTTTGAAATGTAGGATTTTTAAAATATTCTCAACAAAGGAGAAGATAAGAACATCCACTGATCACCCACAGAAACTTCAATTCAGGAAGTGGTTGGATTAGGAGTCTCCTAAATTTCCTTCTAGCTTTCAATTAATGGTTCTATTCCTCTTCTATAAATGGAATAAGCTAGCCACTTTTGCTATGATGCTAGTATCATGACATACATTTTGGTAATGTGGTAAACTAGAATTTAGATATCCAGTGACAGAAGAACAGTAAAGGTTATTGCCCAGTTAGGGTTTGTGGCAAGCAGCAGTACATGCTAACTGTAAAGAAACAGAATAAAACAGCCAGTGTTTAAGTGGCAGACAACTCTCTTAGAAGATTGTGGGTAATAGAACTGGACAAGTGGAAATCAGCAGAACCTGTGTAACATGAGATCACTAGGTTCCCATGATTTGTTAGTGGTGACTGTATTTTCTACAATGCTCACTACCACAGGAGCTCACTTGAATTTAGTGTTTTACAGCTTACAGAAGCATCTTTACCACAAGAACCGTAGTAAGTGGGTAATGTGATTGTTATCCTCATTTTGAAAATGAGGAAATTAAGATTCTGAAAGCAGAAATGATTTGCCCAGGATCATATGACTACTAAAGGGTAAAGATGGGTATTTCTATCATTTTTTTTCTCTGATTCTTATTGGTGATAAATAGAAATGTGATGATTTCTGGGCTGATTCTAGATAATTTATAGATATCTCACTTTTGCCTTAGTTTTTTTTTTAATTAACTCAATATTCTTAATATTAACTTATCTTTCACTTTGTCATAAAGAACAATTTTTGTATATTGACACATTCTGTTTTCCAGTAATTTATTTAACATTTTGACATTTGTATGTAAGTCCTCATTAATGGTACTGTTCTGTGGGTCACTTTCTTTGCCTTATTCCCTGGTTTGGGAAATAGAACCATGATTAGTTCATTGGAAGACCTGAATAGAGAATCATTATTCCCTATTTTTGAAAATACAGTTTATATAACATTGAGATCATTTAGATACATGATAAAATACATTCTTGAGTCCATCTAGTCCTGGTGACTTTATATATTAGTGGTTTGTTTGATTTCTTTTTCTGATTTTGCTTTGTCTTACTTTTGAAGGACTACTTTGATTTTACCTCTTCCCAACATGGCCTGGTACATCTGTGCACAAAACTCTCCTTAGAATCTTTCTTGGGGCATCTAGGTGGTGCAGCGGATAAAACACTAGCCCTAAAGTCGGGAGGACCTGAGTTCAACTCTGACCTCAGACACTTTACCTGGCTGTGTGACCTGGGCAAGTCATTTAACCCCAATTACCTCAGCAAAAAAACAAAAAACCAAGAATCTTTCTTCCAGAATTGAAAAAAAAATACTGTTTGTCTGGGGCTTTTATGAATTCCCAGAATTCATGAAGTTAGTTTTTAGTTCCTTTCCCTGCAGAGGAAAGAATGAAATCCCAATTATACTAGAGCATTCTCTTTCCTCACACCTGACACTTAAAATCCTGTCTTCCTTCAAAGTTCAATTCAGGTACCACCTCTTACCTGAAGATTTTCCTATAACTCCAGATTGCCTGTACTCCTTAAAATTGTTTGTTTTTTTTTTTGTGTGTGTCTATATTGCTTCCTCAAATAGAATACAAGATTCTTAAAGGCAATTATGCTTTCATTTTCACGGTATTTAATATATTCACATGTATTCACAGTATTTAACATAAATGACTGAAACACCGTGTTTAATAAATGATTGTTGAAAATTGTTATGATCAACTATAAATAGACTTGGCTCTTCTCAACAGGACAATGTTTCATGGCAATTCCAGTAGACTTGGGACAGAAAATGCCATCCACATCCCGAGAAAGAACTATAGAGATTGAATATAGATTGAAACATAGTATTTTCACCTCTTTTTGTTTGTTGGTTTGTTTGCTTTTGCTTCCTTGCATTTTTTTCCCCCTTTCTGGTATGACGTTTCTTATATAACATGACAAATATGGAAAATGTTTAAAAGAATTGCACATATTTAATTTATATCAGATTACTTGTGTTGAGAAGGCAGGAGGTAAGAGAGAGAGGGATAAAAATTCAGAATTCAAAGTCTTACAAAAACGAATGTTGAAAACTATCTTTACATGTATGTGGAAAATAAAATACTATTGAAAATTAATCAATACGGAAACTGGGGGATGATTGTTGAATTGCTATTAAATAATACAGTTTTGGAGTAAAATCCAAGTTCCTTTAATTTTTTTTTTTTTTTGTAAATTATGTAGACTGGTGAATATTCCAGATAATACTTGAGGATTGCAATAACAATAAAAGTTCTCTTCATTTCCTATTTTACCTTGTTGTGTTTTTTTTTCAAGGCAATTGAGATTAAATGACTTTCCCAATATTTCCTAATATTAAATATTTGAGGCCGGATTTGAATTCAAATACCCTGACTTCAGGGCAGGTGCTATTTTGCCTTCTTTAATCTTCAGGTAGATAGATGGCAAGAGTGTAGCAATTTTTATTTTGCCCAGTAGGTGACACTCTATCTTATCAACCCAGTGGTCCTATAAAGATCCCTTTGACACTTGTTTTAAAGGTTCTTTCATTTTTTCTGCCCATATAGAATATAATCAGCCCAATACCAACAACTTATGGATCATAGGGAACCAGGCAAAGAATAAGTAAGCTATTGACCAGGTCTTGAATTTAAAATGAAATATGAAAAGGAAAATATTGCCTTAAAATTTTGATAATATACTCATTGGCTCATTTTTCTCATATTCCATCTCTTCTAATATGGATAATTTCCTAGCTCAGTTTCTATCATCTATATTTGCATTACACAAGCTGTCACTTTTATGTAGTCACATTTTTTACATCAAAAAATGTTTAATCTGCAAAGAAGCTTCCTTCACAGAATACTTTGCACAATCTTTCTCCTCCACCCCAACCCCCCACAAAATATTCTTCCAGTATTTCCCTTTAGTATATCAAAGGGAAGATTCCAATGTACTCACATTCCTTTCCCCAAAGATCATGAGAAAGACCAAGGTAAAAGTTTACCCATTTAGAACTCACCAGGGTCATTTCTAAAAGCAAGGGAGAAACAAAGAAAATAACTCAGGGTTGGATTGATCACTCATTACTTACAAAGATGTTTTGGGAAAGTGCTTATATTTCTACTTACTACAGACTCGTCACTACTACTCATCTTACTTTTCCAATTGGCTCCTATGGCTAATTAGGTCTCAAATTGGGCTATCTTGATAATTTCTAACTATCTCTTGGTTCTCCCCCTTTTTTGGTAAAGTTTTGGAGGTTAACAGTATATTTGGGCAAGTTGAATTTGACATTCCTTTTTAAAACTGTATTAGATCAATAAATATAATAGACTAATCCAGTCTGTTCCTTGACTTTACTAATTCTGTAAAAATGTTCTTATTGATTTTTATGTGGGATACATTTTTTCCTTTGCATTCTTCAAATGATTCTTGCACTTTTTCTCTGAGTTCTTCTGTTCTGTCATTTTTGCTTTTAAATTTAAAACAAATTATCAACACTTTAAAAAAGATTGCTATTACATAAGAATATTACATTCTTTTTGCTTTCAATTGCAACTATAGAAATATAGTTAAACAGAACAAACTAAGACATTGAACATGCTTAATAGTATTATACTTCATTCTGAAATTGTAATCCACCACTTCTCTAAGAAAGGAAAAAAATAAGCTAGTTATCTCTGAGCTAGACTGGTTATTGTATGGATCTGAATTTGAATGTCTTCTGGTGTTATTTACATCACTGTGGTTATTGTGTGCACTTTGTTCTTAGTTCTATTTCATTTGTTCTGTACTAATACACTTATCAAATTTTTCTGAATTCCCCATCTTCATTGTTTTTAAAACTATAATAAGATAATATTTCATAGCATTTATATTCAACAATTTCCTCATTTATTCCCCCAAATTAAGTGCCTGCTACAACTAGTCACTGTGCTAAGTTGTTTTCCAGCTGCTTCAGTTAAGTCTAACTATTTCTAATCCCGTTTGGGGTTTTCTTGGCAAAGATACTAGAGTGATTTGTCATTCCCTTTTTTTTTTTTTTTTCTTTCTGAGGCTGGGGTTAAGTGACTTGCCCAGGGTCACACAGCTAGGATGTGTTAAGTGTCTGAGACCAGATTTGAACTCGGGTCCTCCTGAATTCAGGGCTGGTGCTCTATCCACTGCCATTCTCTTCTAAGCTCATTTATAAATGAGGAAACTAAGGCAAACTGAATTAGGTAAATTGCCAATGGGTCATATAGCTAGCAAGAGTATGAGGCTACATTTGAACTGAGGTCTTTCTGACTCCAGACTAAGCCACACAACTGCTCCTGGGAATACAAAAATATAAGTAACATATTCCATGCCCTCAAGGAACTTACAATCTATTGAGAAGATAGGTCTTATATAAGTATATATAAAATAAATTTCAAAAAAGTATGAATTAAAAATTTTAAGTCTAATTAAATTAGTTTAGTTTTAAAAGAATAGTTAATTTTTTTAAAATTTAGTTGGAAAAACAAAATATCAAGCAAATCAAAGTAAATAAAGGGGGGAAAAAAAAGGAAAAATATTTAGCAATACCAAATCTTAAACGATATTATATTATCAAAATTATCTGGTATTAAGAAATAGAAATGTAAATCAATGGAATAAAGTAGATATGCAATTTATAGAAGCAAGTAAGGATAACAACTTTATATTTGACAAGTGTAAAGAACAGATTTGAGGATGAGAATTCATTATTTGGGAAAAAAACAATGTTGGTAAAACTGGAAAGCAGTATAGCAGAAACTGGACATAGAGCAATATCTTACACCATAAACCAAGATGAGGTCAAAATGGAGACATGACCTAGATATAAAGAGAGATTTCACAAGAAAATTAGAATACAGAATATATTACTTATCAGACTAGTAGAGAGAGGTGAACTATTTATGAATAAGCCAGAAATAGAGAGCAAAATTAGATATAAAATGAATAATTTTGATTATATTAAGTTAAAAAAGGTTTTGTACAAATAAAACAAATTTAACAGAGCTCAGAAGGAAAGTAGAAAATTAGACAGTCTATCAGATAAAGGTCTCCTATCTAAAATATATAAAGAACTTCGTCAAATCTATAAGAATATGAGTCATTCTCCAATTGATAAATGATCAAAAGATAATGATGTAAAGCATTTTTTCCTAATGACTATAAATTGATTTCTTCATTAGAAAACTGCCTATTCCAAATCATTATTGATTAGAGAAATGCAAATTGAAACAACCTTTAATTATCATTTCATATCTAACAGTTTGACTAAAATAACAAAAGAGGAAAGTGACAAATGCTGAAGGCCATGTGGAAAAATTGGGATACTAATTCATTATTGGTGAAATTATGAACTAATCCAGCCATTTTGGAGAACAATCTGGAATTATATCCAAGGAATTATTAAACTTCCTATATCCTTTGACCCAGTAATAACACTACTTGTCTATTTCCAAAGACAGAGAGACAGAGAGAGGCACAGAGACAGAGAGAGACAAAGATAGAAAGAGAAAGAGATAGTAAGAGACAGAGACAGAGAGAAAGAGATCGAGAGACAGATTGAGAGAGATATCGAGAAAGAGAGAGAGAGAGAGAGAAAATGTACAAGAACGCCCTCATGGCAGGCTTTGTCATAAGAAAGACTTGGAAAAGATCTTCATCATATTTTATTTTACAGGGGAAATAGAATCTTGGGGAGATTTTTTTCATACTTCATAATTCATAACTCAAGAGCATTAGGGAAGAATTTGGTAGCTCAGAGGGAGGAATCAAGGAGGAGTCAGGTGGATTCTACCTGGCTGATCAAGTCCCAGACTTTTTTAAAGATATGCTCATCAATATCTCAAAGGTTATTTAAAGATGCTCAGAGGTTGGAGGGATAGACAATGGAGGACAAAAAAGAATTCCATCCTTACATGACTGATACAAACAGGATAGTCTGGGACTTAGTTATGCCTGATAATGGCAGAGAATAAGCCCATTTCAAAGTCCACATCATAATGGTGTCTAATTCTAGGGAGGCAGGGGGAAAGAATGAAAAAAAAATTTACATGACAATTTTATTGTATATTTAAGAGAAATAGCAAGTTGTTCATACTAGAGTTGCAGTTTCATGGACATCTTTCTATTGTACTATTATATAAATATTTGTTTTATTCCATAAATTAAAAATAAAGCTAAATTAATTAATTAAAAGGTGATTTTTGAGCAAGAAGAACAGCTAGATGAAAGGGGAAAGAAAATCAGGAAAAACTTCATGTAGAAGATGGCACCTCAGCTGAGCTTTGAAGAAATCTGGACAGTCTAAAAAAGTCTACTAAATGTGCAATTTACTATATAGCTTCCTAAAAATTCTTCTAACTTTCTGGACAATTGTTTTAAAAAAAACAGTTTAATAAATTAAAATCTTTATTAAAGGTGTGTGTGGCTTAGCAGCTCTTTTCTTACTCCCTTCTTTTCCCCACCACATTTGCACTGGAAAATAAACAAATTGCATTTGCAAAACCTCAGTAATTTAGATCTCCTTCCTGTTCTTTCTTCATAAATAACTGAAACAGGTCCTTCTAAAACACGCTATACTGGCACCTACTTAACCCACTTTTCAAAGAATTCTTCCTATACAGTTTTTTTTAATTACATCCTTTACACAAATAATATCTTTGTAATATTTTACAACACTACTCATCTATGACTTGCTTCATCTTCCTGTTTCCTTTGGAACCCCCTATTATGATACATGTGTTCCTGCCTGGGACAGGCCTTCTGCGTTCACTTCTCATCCAAATCTACTTCTGATTCTCCAGACTTTTCCACTTTGCCTTGTAGGAAAAAAGGATGAGTGTGGGCTCCTCACACTTTTCATATACTGTTTTTCTCCATTAATATGTATCTTCTTCTTAAGGTCAAGAACTATCTTTTTATTTATTGTATTTGTTTTTCAACCTTTACCTTAGTGCCTGGCACACAGTAATCACTAAACAAATGCTTCATTTATCCCTGTTTGATTGTTATCAGAGTTTTCCTTAAATCTTTCCATTATGAGATGTGTCCCCCTATTAGAATATGAGGTCCAAGAAAACAGAGATGTCTCATTTTTCTATTTGTATCCTCAGAACTTAGCACAGTGCTTGGCATATATTAAGCCCTTAATAAATATTTTCCATTTCATTCCATTCTCTTCAGGCTTCCCATTTGTTATTTCTACCCTATATATAATTTAATCCACTTTGCTTTCTGGTCATACATATTCTCAGTCATGATTTTATATAGTTTCATGTTCACTGGGCATCATTGTTAATATCTGGTTCTTTCTTATATTTACTTTATAATAAATATAAAGAATGTTCCATGTACATTTTATTTCTAAATCTGCTAATGCTCATAAAAGCCAAGCCCTGTTGCATAATGGTACATCTTGCTCAAGATTATAAAAGAAATAAACTAGACTCTTCTCACCTATTTTCTTTGCCAGAAACAAATGCAAAGGCATAAATACTAAATTGGTAGAAAACTTATAACTGGGCAGCTAATTAGTGCAATGGGTAGAGCACTGGGCTTGGAATCAAGAAGATTCCTCTTCATGAATTAAATCTGACCTTAAACATTTAATTAGCTGTGTGATTCCGGGGCAGCTAGGTGGCAAAGTGGATAGAGCACCAGTCCTGAATTCAGGAGGACCTGAGTTCAAATTTGATCTCAGACGCTTAACACCTCCAAGTCAATTAACCCCAGCCTCTGGGGGGGAAAAAAGAAAAAAGGCTGTGTGATTCTGAGCAAATTAGTTATCTCAGTTTTCTCATCTGTAAAATGAGCTGATGAAGGAAATAGCAAACCACTGTAATATCTCTGCCAAGAAAACATCAAACTGGGTTACAAAAAGTTGAATATAACTGAAAAACATTTTCTCATATCTCTTTAAATGATAAGATTTCTAAAAACAGCTCTTCTCTATCCAGAATCCAATTTTACCTTTATAACAGGAGAGTACTAACATTGCCTCCTGTTTCTTTAATTTTCCTTCTTTTCTGAAGATTTGTCTTGTTGATTCTTTCTCCATAATATCTAGCATCTGTTGTTCCCTTATCTTTACTTTTATGAATACTATGCTACATTCTCTTTAACTCTCACCTAAAATGTTGTAATAACTTACTAATGGGTTTTTAGGCTTTAAAAACCATCCTCCACAGAACTGCCAAAACAATCTTCTTAAAGCATGTCTCATTAATGCCATTCTGATGTAAATCCTGAAATCAGCTTATTCTCTCTCTTTTAAAAAAAAAATACTAAAATGTTCATCCTGGGAACTTAGTTTCCCAGATTGTCTTATTGCCATGGTTAACGCAATCATGATGTGCCCACATTGCCTTGTCTTTAAGATACCTTTAAGATATCTATGATGGAAATTTTCCAGACTGTTTTGTTTGTTCTCAGAGGAACCAAGTTTTCCAATTTAAGACAGTCTCAATATCAATACATATCCTTTATCTCCCCAACTCTTCCCTAGTATTTATTTCTCCTAGTCCCCTGAGAAATCACCAGCCTTATATTTCCTCTCTAAAAGATGTGCTTATGATGATGATTTTTGCTAAGTCTTTTCAGAACCAAGCCTGCTCTGAGGTACTGTTTCCATCCTCTTAGCATTTTCCTTTTAATAGTGTCTTTCTCTGTACTATAGCTAACTCTGGTAGGTCTGCTAAACTCCTGTACGGCTTTAGCCAATCAGTCAAGGGCAAACCCAGACTAATGGCTTATTCCTTTAATGGTTTCTTCCAAACTTCTTTCTTTGCTAACTCTATTGCTCTCCCAAATCAATATTACATATTTGCCATTCCTGGTGCCTATTTTACTTCTTCATTCTGTCTGTAATCTCTTCTCTCAAATAAATGTATTTTTGGCTATGAGAAAACCCTTGTGAATTTGTTACTTGTACTCAGTGCCTTGTATTTTGAATTTAGAATTTCTACATTGGTCTCAACAAATATTTTATGTAAAATCTTTTCATTTTTCTATATAGCTTCTGGAAAATAATGACAATTAAGAAACACTACCACCTAATAAACAATAACACTTTCTTATCTTAGCATTTTTTTTTTGTTTTGTTTTTTGCTGAGGCAATTGGGGTTAAGTGATTTGCCCAGGGTCACATAGCTAGGAAGTGTTAGGTATCTGAGGTCACATTTGAACTCAGGTCCTCCCTGACTTCAGAGTCAGTGCTCTATCCAATGAGCCATCTAGCGGTCCCCTTATCTTGGCATTTAAATCCCTTTACAATTTAGTTCTGGCTTCTCTATTTCACAATTAAGTGACAGTGGATGACACAAAGGATATAATACTTGGCTGGGAATCATAAAGATTTGAGTTCAAATCCAGCTTCAGACACTTATTAACTGAGTGCCTCTGGGCAAGCTATATAATTTCAGTCTTTATCAGTTTTCTCAACTATAAAATTAGGATAATAATAACACCTACTTCCCACAGGTTGTGATAATCAAATTAAATCCCTTTACAATTTAGTTCTGGCTTCTCTATTTCACAATTAAGTGACAGTGGATGACACAAAGGATATAATACTTGGCTGGGAATCATAAAGATTTGAGTTCAAATCCAGCTTCAGACACTTATTAACTGAGTGCCTCTGGGCAAGCTATATAATTTCAGTCTTTATCAGTTTTCTCAACTATAAAATTAGGATAATAATAACACCTACTTCCCACAGGTTGTGATAATCAAATAAGATTATATTCTCAAAGGGCTTGGTCCAGTGTTCAATACAGAATGGGTGGTTAAAAAATGCTTATTCTTCTCATTTGTCATCATATTCTCCATGTTCCAGCCAAGCCAATCTATTTGCCATTCCTTGAACTTGGCATTTGATTTTTTTGGTTATCTTTGTCTTTGTATGAAATATCCTCTTACCCTGGAATTCACTTCTTTCTCACTTTTATCTCAAAATCTTTGACTCACTTCACTTGCCATTTCTTCTTTAAAGCCTTTTTTGAGCCCCCTAGATTTTAGTGTTATTTCTGTCCTCAAATAATAACATTGGAAACTATCTTATTATATTTTTATATTATATCATGTTTATACTATTTGAGTTTTAAGTAAGCTTCTTGGAGAGAAAAATTGTTCATTTTTTCATTGCATTCCCAGAATACCTCACAATGCATTGTACATAGGAGATATGGAATGAAAGCTGTAATTGGATGTCAATGTAATATATATATATATAGTCTTTCAATCATGTTATAAGAGGTAGGCAGGTGGTTCAGTATACAGAGCCCTGAGGTTAGAGTCAGGAAAACCTGAGTTCAAATGCAACCTCAGACACTTACTATCTGTGTGAGCCTGAGCAAGTCACTTAACCCTGTATCTTTGCCAAGAAAACCCCAAATGAGTTCAACTACTGCCTCAGAATGTAGGGCTCTCTCCCTTGCTATCATCTCAGCTATGAATAAGGGAAGATTAGCCCCACCCCTCCCTTATTATCTTCTCCTCCATCTCCCCCACTATGTAAAGAATCCCCTTACTGTGGTCACTGAGAGTATACAGGAAATAACAATACATCCTGTTCAACAGCAGTTTTTACAAGGAAAAACAGGAACTGAATGTGCTTATAGACAGGCTGCTTGAATATTCCTGGAAGATCTCATTTTCCCCAGTTATGTTTTTGCATCAAGTACGTAATGTAATTTGTCAGGATGTCTTCCTTCTCTCATGAAATTAAATCAAATCAAGTCATGTCTTTATTGATCTCCTATGTATGCTGAGCCTGAGGATCTAAACATTTTCCTCATGAGTGTACCATTCATAAAAACTCTTCTAATATTAGGCTTTCTTTAGATGGCTGAAGGACAATTAAATCTACTTTAAAATTACAATTATGGAAAATATTTGCAGAAAGTATCATCACCATTATCATCTCTATCATTACCCATTATTCTCTGGACATTTTCTAGGTAGTTAACTTTGTGCCCAGGCTTTTCACAATAGATTCTATTCTTCTATTATTCATGTGAGAACACTTAGTGAAATGCCTGCTTAAATGTTCCCTAAATAGATAATATATTGATAGTCACTTGGGATGTGATTCTTAGATCTAGTTTTAAATTCCCCGAAATCATGTAGTTCATATTGCCAGATAATTGAAGCTAAAAGAAACAGAACTCATCTGGTACTACCTTCAGTTGTGAGATGGGTTTTTAATCTGGACAACAATTTGATTCACCCCAATTTTACAATCAGCTGTACAAGCAGAATATAGATACACATATACACACATATACATATCCCATAACACACATATATTTTACATATACATATGTGTATACATAAATAGAAATATGTATATATACATATCTATGTGTATATATCTATACATATATATATATATATATATACACACACACACATCAATAGTGGTTTCAAAATTAATAAAGGCCTTCACTCTCATGTCTGTCATTCAAGTTCCAATTTTAAGAAGTCTATTATAATTCAAGGTCTTTTATTTCCTTTTTCTTTTCTGGTCTCATTTTAAACTTTAATTAAAAAAAAACTTTGTTGGATATATATGAAGAGTCAAATACAACTAATCAATTAAATAACAAATAGAAATCTTGGGAAATATCATCTTAGTGGACAGTGCAGGAGGTTATTATTGCTATGAGAGGTTAGATCTGACAAAGGCTGGCCTAGTAGTGTAGATTTTGAATTAAAATAAAATAATCACTTGCAGATCATTTAACATTAGTAGAAGGAGGTTTACACAGTATTATCCAGGAAAGGATTACTAACTCAGGAAGATGTAGTACCCTTTTTTCCCATACAGAAATATGATGGGGTGACAAAGGGTAGTGTGGGATATCTATCAAGTTGAAGAATACTGACTTCTCTTGGACTGGCCTTTTATATTTCCATTGGTCAAGACTTCCCAACATCTTTTTGGTTCCCATATTCCTTGGTCTTCAGTAAGCTATCCAAAATTCCTTAAGGAAAGTCTATCAGTTGATAAGCATTTATTAAGTGATTTTTAGGTACTAGGCATTGTGCTAAGTGCTGGAGATACAAAAAAGAGGGGGGAAAAATTCCTGTTCCTGAAGAGCTCACAATCTAATGGGAGATACAATATGAAAAGAACTATAAACAAAAATTTATATTTAGCACAAATAAGAAATAATCAAGACAAGGCAACAGAATTAAAAAGTTCCCCAATTTCTCAACCAAAGGAACTCCAAATCTCCCCCACCTCCAACCAAGGCACTCCCCTCCCAAAGAGGTAAATTGATATGAAAGAAGGAGTCTGGGAGCCTTGGTGTGATTATAAAAGTCCTTTAATAATCATCTGGGTTATTTATATAAGGGCTGTCTGGGGAGCCTACTAGGTGATTCAATGGATCTCTGATCTCCCCCTTGCAGTCTGGGGCAGCAACCAGACTATTTGGTGTATCCCCATGAAATTGTAGAAATCAAACAAAGGAAGGAGGAGCTGTAGAGCTTCATAAATACATTAATGTGTTTTGGCTAATGTTTTGATTTACTACTTGGAAACTGGGCTTGATTCCCAAGACCCAGAAGCAAAACCATTACAGGTAGTTTAGATGTTCGGACACACAGGCTTAGTATCCTGGGAAGTTTCAGTAAGTTCCCAGACACATACAAGGTTATTTGCTGGATATTATATCCTTATAATGACTTCCTTGTTCTTGGAATGGCAAGGAAGCCAATGATATTGAATTGAAAAATAAGGAGCATGGGGTATAAGTGTAAAAAGATGGAAGGATGTCAAGCTAAGTTAGGAAGGCCTTTGAATTCCAAATAGAGGGTTTTGTATTTGATCCTAGAAGTGGTAGGGAGTTTTTCGAATTTGCTGAGGAGGCAAATGACATGGTTAAACTTGCACTTTAAGAAAAATCATTTTGGTGGCTAAGTGGAGAATGACGAGAACTGGAAGATACTTGTAATAGGCAGGTCAACCAACAAACTATTGCAATAGTCCAGGTGTAAAGAGTTGGGGATTCTCATCAAGGTTGTAGTAGTATCAGAGAAGAGAAGGGGATATATTTAAGAGACGCTGCAAAGGTAAAATTGCCAAGCCTTGGTAATAAATGGGATGGAATAGGGGGAAGATAGTGAATCAAGGAAAATACCTAAATTGGGAGCCTGGGGGCACCGGGGAGGATGTTGGTGTCCTTGATAGTAATAGAGAAGTTTGGAAAAGGGGAAAGTTTGGGAGAAAAAATGAGTTCAGTCTTGGATATGTTGAGTTTAATATATCTACTGAACACCCAGTTCAAGATGTCCAAGAGACAGAGATATAGGACTGGAGGTCAGCATAGTGGTTATGCTAGATGAGTAGATTTGAGAATCATCAGCTTAGAGATGACAAATGTATACATGGTAGCTGATAAGATCATCAAATAAAGTTGAATGGAGAGAGAAGACAAGAGCCCTAGGAAAATCCCTATAGGATGCCCATGTTAGTGGTAGTCATCCATCAAAGGAGACTGGGAAGGAGTGGTCAGGTAGGTAGGAAAAGAAAAGAAAATTAGACAGAAGAGAGGGTCTAGGGACCATATCAAAGGCTTCAGGGTAATCAAAAGGATAAGACTAGGAAAAGACTATTGAATAAGAATAATTAGTAATTTTGAAGAATGCAGTTTCAGGTGAATGATTAAGTGAGAAGTATACCTGTAGAGTTAAGAGAATGAGAAGACAGAAGCACCTATTACATATGGGCTCCTTGAGGAGTTTAGCATCAAAAGAACAGAAATTCAGGAATGAAAATGAGGGTGGCAAGATCACATGAGGGTTTCTGGAAATGGGGAGACAGGGGCATGCTTATAGGACGTATTGGCTTTCTAAAGCCAGTAGATAAGGAGAGGCTGAAAGTAAGGGAGAGTGGGAATTGATAGAAGGAACAATCTGCTGAAGAAGATGGGATGGAGCAGAATCCATTGTCCAAGTAGAGGAGTTTGCCTGGGCAAAGATGACATTTTCATGTGAGACAAGAGTGAAGGAGGAGGTGCTAGCAGAGATATTGGAATGAGGTGAGGTGAGGAGTAGAGAGGATGGAGTTTTCAGGATGCCTAGATTTTTTTCAGTAAAACGAAGCAAAGTTCTAAGCTGAGAGGGTGAGAGGATGTCTACTATAATGCTAATGTTTTTGACATATTTCAATAGGATAATAGAATTATTTACCAAATGTTCCCACATACCCCTTAACAAGCTTCTTTTACTCTCTGGAGATATTCATAGATTGGGAATCTCTAATTTAGGTGACCAGGGAGATTTAGAAACAACTGGACCCTTAACTCCCTGGACCAAACAAGGATGGGAACAGTTTTCTTGCTTTTAGGGGAAAAAGAAAACTTGTCTTAATTTACATGAGAGGTAGGTAGCCTTGGTAAATATTGTTCATAATACAAATTTGTATGATTGGTAAATAAATATTACTTATACTGGCCAGAGCTTAGTGTTTTTAAATAAATTGGGTATTTATAAGGAGAAATTCATACTCAAGTAATAATCAGGTTTAGCTACATTGCCTAATCCTTGGAAATACTTTTGCTGTGGTGTCTCATAGACTCCACTGCAGTACTTAACACAGGGAAGCCTCTATGATATCAAATGGTGCTTAATAAATATCAATTAAATGAATGGTTAAGAACCTTTGTTGTTGTTAAATAACTTTAAACTCTTCAAAGTACATTTGATACAAAACATGCAAAGTTATTTATAGCTGGGAATACATAGTATTAATTGAGGGAAAGGGCTCAATCAAGAGCCTTTTGCAGGGTATAGAAAAACAAACAAAATCTAATCTTTTTTGCCATCTTTACCAGAGTGACATATATAGTATTTTTGCTTTCATGGGTTGAAAACATGATCCCAAACACTTCTATTTAGGAACAAGAAACCAATACAAGTAGACTTAAAATGTCAAGAGAATTCTTCCTAAAATAGGTAGAACAATATCAGCACCTAGTGGCTATAGGAATGACATGTATGTTTTCTAATCATAAATGAAGAGAGAAAGAAAAGAATTGTTTGTTCTTAGGATTCTGTTTTTTTTCTTTCTTTTTTTTCTTTGGCAGTCAGAGAAGGTTTAGGGAAATAAAGGAAGGATTTGAACGAAAGATAGGAACTAATGAAAGTTGCAAAAAATAAAAAGGAGAAAAGAAATAAAATTGTTAGAGTATCTTTTAGAATCCATAGAGATAAATTAAGAGGGAAACATCAACAAATAATACAGCTTTGAAAGTAATATGTTGAATTGCATAATTTCATATGTGGTTTCTTAATTGTGGGTAGGCATAAGGGAAAGAATCTAGAACTCAAAAAAAGTTTATATAAATGTAAAAAATGGTCTTAAATGTAAGGGGAAAATATTAAATAAATCAAAAAAAGAAAGCATGTTGAATTTATTACATAGTAATATTGTAGTAAATACAATGCAATAATATTGTTGTAAATTCAACCCTATAGAATTTATAATATTATTAAAGCAAGCTTTATGTCATAGAAATTCATGGTTTCATATATAAAAATTTTTATTTTACATGTAGAAATGTATTTTCTTTCATTGTTCTTTAATTCAGAATTTTTAAAAAGTTCACAGGCTGGAAAAAGGGGAAATGTGGTAACACTTGTAGTAGGCTTTGGACTTTGCTTCAAATAGACTTCTATGGCCCATCTCAGAGATCATGTACTAGGGCTTCCCCAGGAACTTCTAGGAACTCAGTAATGGTGTAATATTTTAACCAAAACTAATTGAGGACTACTGGATCTCAATGGGTATTTACTTACGTAGAACCAGGCCAAAAAAATCCCACAATGGAAAAGGGACAACCTCAAACTTATTTAGCTGATACATTTTATTCATTTATATCTTTCATACTTCTAAGTGAAAGGGGAAACAAGTTTAGTTCCTTAAAGTGAAATTGTGTAAGGTATTATTCTAAACTACTTTTTTCTTCCTCAAAATATCTCTTATTAGCCTTCTTTTGAAATGTTGGTGTTTTTCCCCTGAAATCTGACTTGTTTAGAAATATGTATCTAACAAGAAGAAATCAGAAAATAAGCTTCTTGAGGGCAGGAGACATTCATTTTTCTCTCTAATTCCAGTGACTAGTAACACAGTGAGCGTTGATAAATGCTTTGTTGAATATAACTGATTTTTTTTTAAAAAATGGATTAAACAAAGATTTTTCAATGGAATTAATAAATTCTGTCCAAGAGCAAAGATAAAAAATTGAGACAGCCAAGTGCTTCTCATAGCTTCCTTTTCATTGTCAGTGGGAAGAAAACCTTCAAATTATACACCTTCCTGTAGATTTACAAAGATGTGAAAATACTCAGGTTTTTCAATTCTGGGAGAGCTATTTTTCTTCTTGACAAAAGATAGTTGATAATAGAATTCTCAAAAGGAAAAACATTTTATAATTGTCAAATAGATGGCATATAATAGGATTTACTGAAGGAACCCAAGTTCTTGTACATACATGAGTTAGTTGATGGCTAAGCACAGGTATTTTGGTGTGCTCTCTATCGGAAGAACAACCTTCTAATTTCATGCCAAAGTCAGATGTTGTACCTAGACAAAAGATAATTTTATTATTACAGAGTCCTGCACAAAAGAGTATGTTACAATATCTCTTGTGTTTCTATAGCAACCTCTGGATGGTTTTATCAGAGTAAAAATAAAAGCTAAATGTATGGCAAGCAGAATGGTGAAGATGACAGAGGGAGAAGGTACCCTGGCACATATGGTAAGATAAAAGTTGTAAGAAGATAAGGCTTATAGTATGTTAACATATATTCTATTTTTAAAAACCAGATTTTGTAATTTAAAATAAACACCAAAGAGGGGAAAAAAAGGTAGCTCATTTCACAATAGACTTTTTTTGTTGTTGTTGCTCTTGTTGAAAAATAAAACTGTAATGGCATGGGGAATTTTTCTTGCTTTGAGACCAGACAAACTTTAAAAGAAGGTAAGGAATGAAATAGGTCAAATAAAGGATATACTGTCATAAGACGTTCAAGAATCAGGGAATATTAAAGACAAAAGTTATCACAGATTCTGGACTCACCTCATATAGGAAGCCTTCTATAGTGGGTGAGAAGAGGTTCCTGTACCCCTCAACCCTTTCTCTAGTGAAAGATGTTCAATTTGTGTTTATAAATCATAAATATCCTTGGGGAAAAAACCCAGGAACTGTAAAACAAGAAATGAAAATGACATTTTAAGTAGTGATATTCCTATGATTAATATGTAGAGATAGGATTGGAGGAGTGGAGAGTAGTGTACCAAATTCCTCCCATAGCCTTCCTTTATGGAGGGCAGAGAAACTGCTTTGGAAAGGAACAAATGGTCTATGGGGGCGGGGCTATACTTTTAATTCAACAGAAGTATATTTAAAAGTATCACTATGAGCCAGAAGAAGGAAAGCAACTTGAGGCCAAGGACAATTTAATTTTTTTTCCCCAAACAAATCTTTAGAACTTAGAATAAGATCTTATACATAAACAGTGTTTATAAAATATTTGTCAACAAAATTGAATCATCAGGTTTTTTTCTCCTTCCTAGAATGTCCTGTCTCAAAATTATATACATATATATGTATATGTGTGTATGCATGTAAGTAGATTCTATGTATATGTATAAAATATATACAATCTAAACACATACACATTACACACATGTTTATATGGTTAGATATCTTTCTGCTTGTGCATATGTGCCTAGACATACATGTATACATACATGTTTAGGTATGTGTGACAGGTTTTAGGATAGCATGTATGCTACATATATGTGTATATGTATACACACATACACACAGATATATACACACAGATATACACATATACAGAAGAAAAAAGATCATAGGGCAAAATGGAATTAAAACATATTTTGTCTTTTTAAAGTTAATATACATATTCTATAACAAAGGACAAAAATTTGAGAGTTTGTTTTTGTATACTTTTTATTTTGTTTATTTGAATACGCTTGGTATTTGCTAAGTTTGTTTAAAAAAGAAAGAAAGAAAGAAAACAACAAAACTCATGTTGGACATCTTTTGTGAACTAGAATATTTATAGTATTTTTAGATTTTTAGTCCAACCTTATCAGTGTACCTATTAGAATGTAAGCCCTGGGCCTGACACATAGTAAATACATAGCGAATGCTTTTTCAATTATTCAAATAAGTTCAAGGCTTCTAAAGGCAGAGACATCTTGCTTTTGTTAATGATAATTTTGCAGAATAGGATCATATCTTTTAGAACTCTCAGATTTCTTTTTTTAGAAATTTCATAGGTCATTTACTTAAAAACCCTCTCATTTTGACTTTGAGGTTCAGAAAATTCAAGTGACTTGCCCAGTTACCCAGGTGGTAAATAATGGACTTGGAGAGGAGGTATCTAGATGGCACAGTGAATAGACCACCCTGAAATCAGGAGGACCTGAATTTAAATGGGACCTCAAATACTTAACACAATAGCTGTGTGACCCTGGGCAAATCACTTAATTGCCATTGCCTCACCAAAATAAATAAATAAATAAATAAATAAATAAATAAATAAATAATATGCTTGAGACTCATAAGACTCTCTAATTCAAATTTAATTTTCTTTCCATTAAATCGTGATGTAAGTAAAGCCTGATGGATAGGTATAAGTGTATATTTTTGTATATGTGTGTCTTAGTGGTGAGAAACAGTTTGGGAAGGTTAACCATAGGAAAGTGAGTATAGGCAGCTCCAGTAGAGGAAGTCAAAATAAAAGATGAAAAAAAAACAACAACTATTTCAAAGTTCTAGAATTTAATTTGGTTGAGACTGGGCAAGGAAGGAGAATAAATTTACCCAACTTTTACTAGATGCTCATCAAGATAGGACAGTAAAATAATAGTGCCCTTCAAAGATTTAACATTATAAATTTGAAGTACAATTGTTCTTTCATTTAAAATGTGATATAACAAACTTCTGAAGTTTAAAAATGTACTTAAAAATACAGTAAATTTATCTAGAGGTTAGTTTTCTGGCAAACTCAGCACTCTGGGTTGGAGTTGTGAACCTGAAGTTAAAATTGAAGCTCTGAAAGGGAAGAGAAGTCTCCTGAAATAGATGAAACTGCTAAATTTCACCCACATTATTTTATAAAATGTGGTTTGTTGTTTTTATTTATTTATATTTAAAGCAAAAAACAAATATATTTAATTTTTTGATTTCTAGGTCCATAGAAGCAACATTAGAGAGGTACAAAGGGAGACAATGAAAGCTAGAAGTGGCAGGTTACAATAGATAATGATTACTTGCATTCTGCATCCTTCTCTTTTAGGAGAGGAGGAGGGAGAAAAAATTTTTGGAACACAAGGTTTTACAAGAGTGAATGTTTAAAACTACATATATGTTTGAAAATAATAAGTTTTTTAAAAATAGAGAATGAAAGAGGAGAGAGAAAACTTATAAAAAGCAGACAAGAACTAAAAGTATAGTGTGAGTGAGTTCATTCCTGGGGGGTAAACAACCCTACATAATTTGCCTCATTGTACTATAGCAAGATACAATAATTTTAGCTCCTGATGATAATAATATTATCAAGAAAAAAAATTCAGGGTTTCATTTAATTTACTGTTTGAAAAGCAGAGATGTGATACCTTTGATAAACTCTACCTTAAAAATTATTGAAATATTAAAACCTAGAAGATTGGCCAAGTGTCTTAAATAATCCTAACAGACTTTCTGTTCAACCTAATGTGATATCTAGGTCTTACTCACACTCATCTCACACTTCTGGGTGATTAATTGAGATGGGTTATATTAAATAATCCACTCCTGGAATGCTATTTAACTTATGTGTTATTCTAACAGATTTTTAAATCACCATAATTTTATCTTGATGACTTGAAAAAACATTCCACTTTTTGTTGTGAACTATTCCAACTATATTGGACAACAATTTGGAACTATGCTCAGAGCTGTAAAACTATGCAAAGCTTTTAATCCAGAAACACCACTACTTGGTCTGTTTCTTAAAGAGACAAAGAAAAATGTAGAAACAAATGAATGGAAAAAAAAAAACCTATATGTAAAAAAAAAAAAATTACTGCAACTTCTTTTTTTTGTGGTGGCAAAGAACTGCAAATTGGGGAGATATCTATCAAGTGCTGAATGACTGAACAAGTTGTAGTATATTGTGATGAAATACTATTTATTGTTTTATAAGAAATTGATGCTGTATGGGAAGCGGAAGAGATCCCCTCTGCTTGTGAAGGTCCAAATGCAAAAGAATTCCTGAACTCCAAAGTTTGTGGCAAAAAGGAAGTTTTTATTTTTCATTAAGAAGCTCTCTTAGAGGACAAATCTTTTAATGCAAAGAATGAGTTAACAGAAACCTATGTCATGAGCAGATCTTGGCAGTCAGTTTGAGCTGATTATCAGACCAAGACCTCCCAATTGAATAAAAATCACTTTGAAGGCTTTTTTTTTCAGAATTTAGAGTTTCCTGAATGGGGATCTGGCTACCCAAAAGATCAATGAGGGATGATTTGCCTGAGATTTCCAACTGAATGATGCTGCTTATTTTAGGAAAAGCTTTTTCTGGAAAATATGCCTTCTCCCAGACTCTCTGGAGTCTGAGGCCTTCCTTTTTTTTTTTTACAGATCAAAGGGGACACAGTTTTTACAGATTAAAAGGGACACAATTTCACAGTTCACCCTCGTCAAAATGACAAGCAAAAGGAGGGTGTCAGAAAAATCTGGGAAGACATATAAACTGACGCAAAATGAGGTAAGCAGAACAAGGAGAACATTATATACAGGAACAATAATGTTGTGATGATTTTAGCTATTCTGATAGAGAAAATGATCCAAGATAATTCTGAAGGACTCTGCTTATACAGAGAGGACAGATGAAGTCCAAGTGCAGGTTGAAATAGTTTTTTGTTTTGTTTTGTTTTGTTTTTTGTAACATGGGTAATATGGGAATATGTTTTGCACTTTAGCCATCTAATTAATAATACATTGCTTGCCTTCTCAATGAGTGGGGAAGAGATTGTAGAGAATTTGAACTCAAAAAAAATTTTAAATGAATATTTTTTTTAAATCCTCCATGGAAGGAGATGAAGAGAGAAGAAAAACTTTATTCTGCTATTTCTAATTCCATACTGTATTTTGTAGACATAGAGACTGTCATTTTTCTTTGAGATTTATGTGATGGATGGCAGAATTTGAATATGTTCCATATATCTGTTCTTCCTGTCTCACTTACAAAACAGTATAAAATTGGATCTGCCACACAATTTAAACTCGTCAGGGCAACAGTGATTCTATAAAGTTTAAATATCTGCTTGCCTAAGTTTGGGGTGTATATTCTAATACTTAGAATCAGCAACATAGCATGAAATGGGGTAAAGCACAAGAAAAAAGTGAGTGTGATACTTAAAAGCAACTTGACGATCCTCTTCTTTTCATGATTCTCTGTAGCTTGATTATGCTTTACTGCTTGGTAGACTTTTTGGTTGCAAAATATAATTATAACCAAGGGTATCATATAACCAGTGCATGTCCGAAAGATGTTGAAGTCACTTTGCCATTTATCCAAGGGGTATTTGTCAAAACACAAAGTATAATTCTTATTAGTATCACAGAGTTCAACAGATGTTTCGTCTTTCCAGATAATGATGGCATTGAACATTGCTTCTATGATCCAGATTGATAGGCTGATGGAAAAAGCAATTCTTCTTGTTCTTAGGTAGGGAAATTTCAAAGGATAGACCACTGCCAAGTATCTATCAAGGGAGATGCAAGAAAGGAAGGCAGTGCTACTGTAGAAATTCACATACATCAGGAAAGCACTCATTTTGCACAGGGTAGAAGAAAATTCCCAATTGTCTTCATTCCAAGTGTAATGTATCCAGAGGGGTAACGTTGATGAATAGAGGAGATCAGAGAGTGATAAGCCAAAGAGGTAAACTCCTAATTCATTTTTCTTCTTCACTTGCATACATGAAACACACAGAGACCCAATATTGGCAGGAATGCTGATGACCATCACAAAAATATAAATGATGGGGAACAAATAGTGGTCTATATGGTGCTGTTCTTCAATACAGTCAGTTTTATTCATGATTTGTTTTTGTGGTTAGAACTTCAGTTCTGCTGGGTGGAATGCTGAGTGGAGCTCCTGATGTGGAGTCAGGAAGGCCTGAGGTCAAATCTGACCCCAGGCCCTTACTGGATGCATGACTTTGGACAAGTCACTGAACTTATGCCTCAGTTTCCTATCTGTAAAACGAGGGATAAGAATATTATCTAACTTCCAAGGTTGTTGTAAAAATATAATAATATTTATAAAGCACTTTACAAACTTTAAAATGCTACAAAAATGCTAGCTATTGTTGTTATTCTCTGAAAATATAAGAAAAAGAAGTATCTTTATCATTAGCTTTTTTTTTCTGGTCATATAAAGGTCATCAGTTAATTTTATTTTGTAATGTCATTAAATACTTGGGGCCTAGAGATTTTCCCACAAATACCTATGTCTTGGTGTCTGGCCATTAACTGAGACAAGCAGTTGTATTGAAACTTGATATCATGTAATCATAGTTCCAGAAAATTGACAAAAGCAATCAGTCAATTCATCACATGAACTTTACATAGGACCACATTTTGTCTCTCAATCTCTATAAACTTGTTAGCTTAGGCACAATAAGAATAATTAATATTTTGTTTTAGCAAAGGTTG
Source organism: Sminthopsis crassicaudata (assembly GCF_048593235.1). Classification (NCBI taxonomy): domain Eukaryota; kingdom Metazoa; phylum Chordata; class Mammalia; order Dasyuromorphia; family Dasyuridae; genus Sminthopsis; species Sminthopsis crassicaudata. The sequence continues at coordinate 296,284,585 of NC_133618.1, forward strand.
AAATTTCTTCTTAAATGCCTTTGGTTCTGTAAGGAAAGATAAAACAATTATGACATATTTTTTATACTTCGGCTCTAGTTTAAAAGGAAGTATTCCTTAGTTATTTTGTGATTTTCAAAATATCTTTTTTCATTAAATCTCCTACAGATATTAAAAATTCCTTGATGTATAATTCTGATATTTTAAAAAAGCAAAATCATAGAGTTTAAGAGGTAAAAAAGAAACTAAATAGTTGTGTCTGTCATAGAGGAACATATAGAAAATAAGTTAGGTTTGTAATTATTATTTTTCACAAGGGGAATGAATTCCAGGATTTCCCCCCCCCTTCAGAGGATTAATAATATAAGATTGGAAAAGTATTTCTTCCCTGCCCCTCACATATACACACAGACACAAATATGCACAGAAAAGAAATAGTAAAACCATATCCATAAGTTGCACTTGTCAGTACAGAAAACATGGGGTCAGAAGATTTCAAACAATTATAAATATCATAACCACTACTAAAACATCTGTAATTTTTTAAAATTACCAATCAAAAATCTTAACAATGTACTGAATGATTTAAATTATGTATATTTAGACCAGCAGTATGAATACAGAGAGGCTGGGAGAGACTTACATGAACTGATGCTGAGTGAAATGAGCAGAACCAGGAGATCATTATACACAGCAACAACGATACTGTATGAGGATGTATTCTGATAGAAGTGGATATCTTCAACAAAGAGAAGATCTAATTCAGTTCCAATTGATGGACAGACTCAGCTACACCCAGAGAAGGAATACTGGGAAATGAATGTAAACTGTTGGTACTTTTGTTTTTCTTCCCAGCTTATTTTTACCTTCTGAATCCAATTCTTACTGTGCAACAAGAAATTCGGTTCTACACACATATATTGTATCTAGGATATACTGTAACACATTTAACATGATTGCCTGCCATCTAGGGGAGGGGATGGAGGGAAGGAGGGAAAATTCGGAACAGAAGTGAGTACAAGGGATAATGTTGTAAAAAATTACCTATGCATATGTACTGTCGAAAAAAAGTTATAATTATAAAATTAATTTAAAAAAAGAAGAAAAAGAAAGCATGACAAGTGGCAAAAAAAATTTAAAACCTCACGTAATTAAAAAAAAATATGTATATTTAACATATGATATATCAGACAAAAGACCATTAATCTTTTTGTTTTGCTAGTTAAATCACTTTTTCACATGCTCACATGCACAGACACACACACACACACACACACACACATACACACACACACAGATGGTGAAGGGGAATAGCATTCATCAGAAAATCAGCACAAAAGTTGATTTTGTTGCTAGCAGATAAACACAGTAAAGGTAGGATTGCATACCAGAAGTTTGAGTGAGAAAAGTATTGCTCTTTTCACTTAGTTTTTTTTTTCCTATCCTTTACATACTAATAAGTTTCTTGGGGGTCTTCCTTCTCTTGCCCACCTCTAACCCCTCCAAGATGCTCTGAAATAGACCTTGGAGATACAGAGTCCCAATCAGAAATAGAACTGAATTTAAAGAATTTCCTAACTCTAAGTCAGATAGTTAACTGGCTCATGGACTTCATCTTAGTTCAGATACTGACAGAAAAAAAAAAAAAAAAAAAAGACTAGAATTAATCTTAACCTTGGGGCTATCCTTTGTTAATTCTTTCAGGATGGAAACTTGTGCTGCCCTGTCTCTTTTTGAGACACAGATACCCTGTCTCTTGCTGAATATTTCTTCTGACCTCAGAGTTTATTCCCTGATATTTTCAGCAATCTGCTCCCATCTAAATATAGTTAGTTCTGCTAAAATCAGACAATCATAAAAATCATCATGCAATAAAAACCACAACGCTTATGGGGAACAATGGGGTGAGGAAGCCAATGATTAAAAAAAACTATCAGTCAACCATTAAAAGAAAAATATGAATTTAATAAAAATTAAAGCATATTTGTATATATATTAAATGGTTAAGAAATACATAAACATGACATCCATAGTCTTCCATATTTCCAAGGGGCCTAGGCTGGCCAAATTGATGGTTACATGGGAGAAGTTGACCTTGGCTAGGTGCAACGGGAGTAGTGGAGTAGGGAGGGACCATGACCATGACCAAAGTGGGGGACAGAGTGTGTGAATGAGGACCAGTACTTCTGTGTCCACAACTACTGCTACATCAGAAGATATACTATAACTATGGAAACTTTTCTTTGAAAAAGACCTGGAAATGAGTGTCAAAAAAGTAACAGTTTATGAGCTATTATGAAATAGTGGTTTTCTTCATTCTTGCTGTTTTTCTCAGAGTAAATCAACCATTACCAACTCCCAAATTTTTGCTATGTTCTAGTTGTTCCCTAATTTGTCACTAGCTGGATATAATTGGAATAAATTTATATCTTCAAAACAAGCATTATAGCAGAACCAAATTTACTGTGTTGTGGTGACTATATAGTGTATTAGTTCAAAAGATAAAAAAATTAGCTGTTCTAAAATGAAAAACAAGATACATGAATTTGTTATTTTATAAAAAGCATCTTTTTGTTGTTCTAATATTTGACAGTATTTAAAACAATATCTTTTTTTTTTTTTTTTTTTTAGCCTTGTTCAGTTTTTAAAGTCTGGGGTATATTTTACTAGTTCATTCTTTAATAACAAGCTTAATATCAAATATATGAACCTGTATAATGAACCTACTGGATATTTTACTAGCCATTTTCAAGTCCATGGAGACAGGCTTATAGTCTGCATATACATATATAAATGTATAAGATGTTCAAAGATAAGATGACAAAGAATGTTTTTGGCAAGATTTATAAAGCTCTAGTGGCAAGATTTATAAAGCTCTCCATATCCCCAAGCTAAGGCCCTTCCCTGTCATAGATCATAGGGAAACATAATCTTGATAAAACAAGGTGAGATTTTACCAAAGCTAGATGTGAATCTCCACTGATTTTCTTGAGACCCACACAGTTGGGGTACCTGTACTCTTAAAATTTATATTTTTAATAGGGGAAAGAAATGTTTCCATGAATCATCTCTCCACAGCCTAGAAAAAAGCTTAAGCAATAATAATGAGTATAAATGCAGTTTGATTTCTCTACTAGTAAACTGTTGAGAGATAATAGGTGTCATGAGAATTGCTATGGAATATATGCTTCTCATAATTTTTGTATCTTTTAAAATAATTTTTGGGTAATTTTAACTGACTTTGAGGAAAACTTTTAAAGAGTAGTATTGAATTAAAATTTTTTAAATGTTCTACTTCCTTTTTACTGAAAGTAAATGAAAATCTGCATCTCAAGAAGAACCTGAAAATAATGAGAATCTAACTGCAGGTTAAAGAAATATGAGTTTTTTTTTCAAAATAAGAAAATATAAGAATCTGATCATAACTAATTAAAATGATAGAATACATGAAGAAACTGTGATTTCCCCAGGGAAAGAACTCCTAAGGTGAGAAAAATTTAGTAAATACACTCTAGGTACCCAAAGGTTAAATGACTTGTTCAGTGTTGCATACTAATGAAGGTAGTTGACAATGTAATCAAAATACAATATTTTCACTGAACTTCACAGAAGTACTCAGTTTACTTTTTCTTTTGTTCTAAAGTATACTCCATAACAGTTAAAAACCTTCTAATCTTTGTGATATTTAGTATGAAAAAGAATCATTACATCATTTTGCAGATGAGGAAAAAGTAAAAATAGTTTTAAAAGCTAGAAATAGTTCCAGATAGCTAAACTAGCCTGCTTTCTTCTAGACTACATGAACTTAAACATAAACAATAATTTGCCAACAAATTATTTGAAAAAGAAATTAAATGTAAAACATCAGGAAAGGTATTTTTTCATTTTTCTTTCTTTGGATCTGGAGATTTCTTTCCTTATTACTTCTACGTTGGTATTTTAAAATCTGCTGACTATTATTCCTCAGGGTAGAGAAAACTTCTACTCTTCCTCATTTATGCCTTGCTATAACAGTGACTTGTTAGATTATGTGAACACATAAGTAATATTAAATTCTCTTTCTAAATGCTAGTCTGTTTATATAAAAATACATACATACATAATCATACTAACAGAAACAGTTTTTTAATTGTCTTCTCTCTACTTACCCAGGTGTCTCTGTGGTAGTAACTCTTTCGGCTGAAATACTTAATAAATCTGCTCACTTAAAGAGAGAAGAAAAAAAGCAGCACTGCCTACAAAGACAGGAAATTGCATAGTAAACCAATGAGGAAGCAGCATTTTGATATGAAAAAATGATCATAACTCAAGTTTAAGGGACATCGCCCAGAGAGTTCATAAGCTTGTTTTATTTTTCTGAAGTAAATTAAAGAAAAATGGTCAATTCCTTTCTCATTTTTTTTTCCTGTCTCTTTCTAGTTTTCATCTGAAACAGTTGGTTTATTTGTTCAAAGTATGACATTCAATGAAACCAGTATCTGCTTTAGTCTTATAGGAGCCAGTTTTGATCAATCCAAAACTGTGAGGTTTTTTTTTATTATAGGAATGCTCATTAGAAGGAAAATATATTTAATTTTATTTCATGCAATAATTTTTAAGTTAGAATGAGAAGAATTTTTCTTTAATCAATCTTTATTGATAGACTGGCTGACTCTTTGGACTATCAATAAAGATTGATTAATCATGTCTTGTGCTAGGCATTGTGCTAAGTGTTGGGGATATAAAAAAATGTAAAAGACCTCAAGAAATTCACAGATTAGGAAAAGGACTGTTCAAATCACACACAAACACACACATATATAATACACACATATATGATTTTATATGTACACATGTATGTACACATACACACAAACATATACATATTATGATGAAGTGAAAATAATTAATATTAGACTTAAGGGAGATTGTGAAAAGTTTCTTGTGGGATATTTAGTTGAGTCTTGAAAGACACTAGGGAAATATGAAAGTAAAATACAGAAAGAAGAAAGTTAGAGGCATGTGTAATGCCTGGACTAGCTCTCTGGAGGATCTCTGGATGAACCTTGGTTTTAGGTGGAGGAATGATGAAGGCAGGAGAACCACCAGGAGGATCTCTATTTCTATCTCTATCTTCTGTGGCTCCTCTGTGTATGTGTCTGAGTCCTAAGTCTGAGATCCGAGTCTGGATCTGAGTCTGAGATATGAAATCTCATCTTCAGTCCTCTCAGCCCTTAAATAACTCAGTATAATTACATCATTATATCACACTTAGTATATGCAACTAAAGTAATTACATCGTTATATCACACATATTACCTCATCAATCACACTGAGTAAGCACTCTGGAGTTAAGTATCCTTATTTCAAGTAGTACAAAGGTGGTCGCACCTTCCCTGACTTCTCAGAGAGGAAGGTGAGAAATTCCATAGGGAAAATGGGGAGCCAAACCAGATATTTTTAGCAGCTTTCCTCTGGGCTGAAGGGTCTTAAACCTTACTCAGAGTTCCCCCACTATCTGTGGCCCTCTACAGGCATGGAAGACTTTTTACTGTTACAAATTCCGCTGTTGAGAAATTTAAAAGGAGGTAAATTCGTATTTAGAACTTTTGGAAAAAAGTGTTTATTTCAGAGAAGTTGCTTTCAATCTAATTTTAAAATCTCATATGTGGTTCATATCTGAATTGATGTGCCAATAAAGAAAGAAACAATCATTTGAGAAATGGAATTCCCCTATTTTTTATTTTAGAAATTTATTGCAATAAACTTTTGTTGAGTATTTGGAAGTAATTACAAAATTATTAAACAGGTTCAAGAGATTCATTGTAGAAGGTACTAGGGATGCAAAGATAAAAACAACAGTTCCATTCCTCCAGAAGTTTATGACCTATTACGGGGGATAATATATATGCAAAAATAAGTATTAAACAAAGGAAGAATGTGATAAGAACAACACAAGGGTTATGAGAATTATGAGGAAGGAGTGCTGCTCAGAGAAGCCTGAGTAACTCTTCTTTGAAAGGGCACTGAATATTTTTAAACCAAATGGGGAAATAATTATCTTGCAATAAATGCAAGACTTTTAATTTTAATTGTATCATTAGTAGAGAGATCTCAAGCAAAGGGA